>NC_056458.1:49534985-49647485 GCF_018296145.1 Oncorhynchus tshawytscha | reverse complement strand
ACCTTGACAATGGAATAGAGTCAGTACCTTGACAACGGAATAGAGTCAGTACCTTGACAACGGAATAGAGTCAGTACCTTGACAACAGAATAGAGTCAGTACCCTGACAATGGAATAGAGTCAGTACCCTGACAACAGAATAGAGTCAGTACCCTGACAATGGAATAGAGTCAGTACCCTGACAACGGAATAGAGTCAGTACCTTGACGTTGATGCCCTTGTTAGGCTGGCTGATGCTCGAGATCGACGAGGGTGGGGCTTGACCAGGATTGGAGGCAGAGTTAGGGTTGTGGGGCGAATCAAATAGGCTCTCCCTTGACCTTCTAACCTCTGATGACAGGGTACACAGTAGATCCCTCTCTCTGTCTCTGTCTGTCTCCCTGCCTGCCATGCCCAGCCCCAGGCCCAGCTCTGCTCCGTTCAGACCCCCAGGGCCGTGGCCCTCCTCCCCGATTCCTGAGTCGGTGTGGGGCAGAGAGGCAAGCGGAGAGTCATCCATGGGGGTGGGAATCTGCTTCTCCCCCTGACCACCCTCAGGGAAGGAGGACGATGGGTGCTCTGGACATAGAGAGAGAAGGACAGAGAGAGAGAGACACAGAAACAGAGAGAGAGAGAGAAGGGGGAGAGAGAGAGACACAGAGAAAGAGACAGAGAGAGAGAGAGAACGGGGGGAGAGAGAGAGAGAAGGGGGAGAGAGAGAGATAAGGGGAGAGAGAGAGAGAGAGAGAAGGGGGAGAGAGAGAGAGAGAGAGAAGGGGGGGAGAGAGAGAGAGAGAGAGAGAAGGGGGGGAGAGAGAGAGAGAGAGGGGGGGGAGAGAGAGAGAGAGAGAGAAGGGGGAGAGAGAGAGAGAGAGAGAGAGAAGGGGGGGAGAGAGAGAGAGAGAGAGAAGGGGGAGAGAGAGAGAGACACAGAGAAAGAGACAGAGAGAGAGAGAGAACGGGGGGAGAGAGAGAGAGAAGGGGGAGAGAGAGAGATAAGGGGAGAGAGAGAGAGAGAGAGAAGGGGGAGAGAGAGAGAGAGAGAGAAGGGGGAGAGAGAGAGAGAGAGAGAGAAGGGGGGGAGAGAGAGAGAGAGAGAGAAGGGGGAGAGAGAGAGAGAGAGAGAGAGAGAAGGGGGAGAGAGAGAGAGAGAGAGAGAGAGAGAAGGGGGAGAGAGAGAGAAGGGGGAGAGAGAGAGAGATAGAATGGGGGAAGACATAGGTAGTTTTGTTGTTAATATCTAATAGAACACGTCTATTCTATAATTGTTACAATCCTGTAGGCCTGGTTTCATTCTGACCCTATAAATCAGGGACTGATTCACAGCTGGGACACCCAGTGAGTGGGGGACATAATACAGTGTGACACCAGAGGGACAGAACATAGTGTGACACCTGTGCTGGTGGGGGAGTTGATCTCGTGGCGGATGCTCCTCCCTGATAGGCTGCTGGACCTGCCAATCTCTCTCTGTGGTTCCAGGATGTCCCGGTACTTTGACACCATGAGGACAGATATGAAGTAGACCACCGCCAGGGCCAGGAACTGAGCCTGCTTACTGTCATCCTGAGAGGGAAAACATTTACACAGTACATACCTATTAACAACAGACACATTTTTAACCACATACACACACACATACACACACACACACACACACACACACACACACACACTCACCACGTCTCTGAAGACCACGGCTCTTAGGCGGTTGATGTCAACATCCTGTAGGAGTCTGTCTGGATCCTGGAGAAGCAAGGGCAGAGGAGTTATAACATCTTATAACCTCACATACACACACCTGGGATCTGTGGGGGTGTGTGTGGGTGGGGGTGTGGGGGTGTGAGGGTGGGGGTGTGGGTGGGAGGGTGGGTGGGTGGTTAGTGTGGGGGGTGTGATGGTGGGGGTGTGTGGGTGGGTGGGTGGGTGGGGGTGTGGGGTGTGTGGGTGGGAGTGTGGCTGGGTGGGGGTGTGTGGGTGTGGGGGAGTGTGGGTGGGTGGGGGTGGCTGGGTGGGTGGGAGTGTGTGGGTGGGTGTGGGTGGGAGTGTGGCTGGGTGGGGGTGGGTGGGTGTGGGGGAGTGTGGCTGGGTGGGGTGTGTGGGTGTGTGGCTGGGTGGGGGTGGGGGTGTGTGGCTGGGTGGGGGTGGGTGGGAGTGTGGCTGGGTGGGGGTGTGTGGGTGTGTGGCTGGGTGGGGGTGGTGTGTGGGTGTGTGGCTGGGTGGGGGTGTGTGGGTGTGTGGCTGGGTGGGGGTGTGTGGGTGTGTGGGGGTGTGATGGTGTATTACCTTGCTGGCTGCGGCTGCACTCTGTAGACTGTCCTGTGACTTGCTGCTGGGCAGGTTGGACTTGGAGAAACAGCCTCTATCTCTCTGTCTCTGTCTACACTCTAGACAGTTCCTCACTGCTACACAACATACTGGGGGAGGGAGGGATGGAGGGATGAGGGAGGGAGGGATGGAGGGAGGGATGAGGGATGGAGGGAGGGAGGGATGGAGGGAGGGAGGGAGGGATGGAGGGAGGGATGAGGGAGGGATGAGGGATGGAGGGAGGGAGGGAGGGATGGAGGGAGGGATGAGGGATAGAGGGAGGGAGGGAGGGATGGAGGGAGGGATGAGGGAGGGAGGGAGGGAGGGATGAGGGATGGAGGGAGGGAGGGATGAGGGAGGGAGGGATGGAGGGATGAGGGAGGGATGAGGGAAAGAGAGGGGGATAAAGAAGAAAATAAAGGTTATAGAAAGTTTAAAGGTTATAGAAAGGATATAGAAAGGTTAAAGGTCATAGAAAGGTTAAAGGTTATAGAAAGGTTAAAGGTTATAGAAAGGTTAAAGGTTATATATAGAAATGATATAGAAAGGTTAAAGGTTATAGAAAGGTTAAAGGTTATAGAAAGTTTAAAGGTTATAGAATGGATATAGAAAGGTTAAAGGTTATAGAAAGGTTAAAGGTTATAGAAAGTTTAAAGGTTATAGAAAGGTTAAAGGATATAGAAAGGTTACAGAAAGGTTAAAGGTTATAGAAAGGTTAAAGGATATAGAAAGTTTAAAGGTTATAGAAAGGTTAAAGGTTATAGAAAGGTTAAAGGTTATAGAAAGTTTAAAGGTTATAGAAAGGTTACAGAAAGGTTAAAGGTTATAGAAAGGTTAAAGGTTATAGAAAGGTTAAAGGTTATAGAAAGTTTAAAGGTTATAGAAAGGATATAGAAAGGTTAAAGGTCATAGAAAGGTTAAAGGTTATAGAAAGGTTAAAGGTTATAGAAAGGTTAAATGTGAGTCACAGAATATATATATTTTGCTAAATGGACGTTGCACTAACAACCCACACTATCTAACACACTCCCTCCCTCCCTCCCTCTTACCCAGTCGTAGACACTGTCTCATCAGACCTCCAGAGGACATGTTCTTCTCAGCCTCTATCTCAGAGAAGTTGAGGGAGCTGGCAAACACCAGAACGTCCACCATGGCCATGAGCCGAGACAGAAAGGACACCGCCGTCTCTGAAGACATGCCCTGGGTCAACTCCATGTTCTCCAACTCAACCTGATGGGACAGGTTAGTCACACACACACACACACACACACATACACACACACACACACACACACACACGCAAGGATATGCTCGTGAGCACACACACATTTACACTGATCTGCGCAAACACACACACATTTATGACCCAGGCTAGTGGCCAGCATCACAGACCCAGGCCAGTGGCCAGCATCACAGACCCAGGCCAGTGGCCAGCATCACAGACCCAGGCCAGTGGCCAGCATCACAGACCCAGGCCAGTGGCCAGCATCACAGACCCAGGCCAGTACCCAGCATCACAGACCCAGGCCAGTGGCCAGCATCACAGACCCAGGCCAGTACCCAGCATCACAGACCCAGGCCAGTACCCAGCATCACAGACCCAGGCCAGTGGCCAGCATCACAGACCTAGGCCAGTGGCCAGCATCAACGACCTAGGCCAGTGGCCAGCATCAACGACCTAGGCCAGTGGCCAGCATCACAGACCCAGGCCAGGACCCAGCATCACAGACCCAGGCCAGGACCCAGCATCACAGACCCAGGCCAGTGGCCAGCATCACAGACCTAGGCCAGTGGCCAGCATCAACGACCTAGGCCAGTGGCCAGCATCAACGACCTAGGCCAGTGGCCAGCATCAACGACCTAGGCCAGTGGCCAGCATCACAGACCCAGGCCAGTACCCAGCATCACAGACCCAGGCCAGTACCCAGCATCACAGACCCAGGCCAGTGGCCAGCATCACAGACCTAGGCCAGTGGCCAGCATCAACGACCTAGGCCAGTGGCCAGCATCAACGACCTAGGCCAGTGGCCAGCATCACAGACCCAGGCCAGGACCCAGCATCACAGACCCAGGCCAGGACCCAGCATCACAGACCCAGGCCAGTGGCCAGCATCACAGACCTAGGCCAGTGGCCAGCATCAACGACCTAGGCCAGTGGCCAGCATCAACGACCTAGGCCAGTGGCCAGCATCAACGACCTAGGCCAGTGGCCAGCATCACAGACCCAGGCCAGGACCCAGCATCACAGACCCAGGCCAGGACCCAGCATCACAGACCCAGGCCAGTACCCAGCATCACAGTGACAGACAGACACACAGTGTGTGGGGGGGTAGTGACAGGTCTGTTTGGGGTATCGGTGTGGGGGGGTAGTGACAGGTCTGTTTGGGGTACCAGTGGGGGTAGTGACAGGTCAGTTTGAGGTACAGTGCTGAAAGCCCCTTATGGAACATGGACAGGAACTGTGACAGGAACAGTGACAGGAACAGAGACAGTGACAGGAACAGAAACAGTGACAGGAACAGAAACAGTGACAGGAACAGGAGTGACAGGAACAGGAACAGTGACAGGAACAGGAACAGTGACAGGAACAGGAACAGTGACAGGAACAGAAACAGTGACAGGAACAGAAACAGTGACAGGAACAGGAACAGGAACAGTGACAGGAACAGGAACAGGAACAGTGACAGGAACAGGAACAGTGACAGGAACAGGAACAGGAACAGGAACAGTGACAGGAACAGTGACAGGAACAGGAACAGTGACAGGAACAGGAACAGTGACAGGAACAGTGACAGGAACAGGAACAGTGACAGGAACAGGAACAGTGACAGGAACAGGAACAGTGACAGGAACAGGAACAGTGACAGGAACAGGAACAGTGACAGGAACAGGAACAGTGACAGGAACAGGAGTGACAGGAACAGGAACAGTGACAGGAACAGGAACAGTGACAGGAACAGGAGTGACAGAAACAGGAACAGTGACAGGAACAGGAACAGGAGTGACAGGAACAGGAACAGTGACAGGAACAGGAGTGACAGGAACAGGAACAGTGACAGGAACAGGAACAGGAGTGACAGGAACAGGAATAGTGACAGGAACAGGAGTGACAGGAACAGTGACAGGACCAGGAATAGTGACAGGACCAGGAACAGGAACAGTGACAGGAACAGTGACAGGAACAGGAACAGTGACAGGAACAGGAACAGTGACAGGACCAGGAACAGTGACAGGAACAGGAACAGTGACAGTGACAGGAACAGTGACAGTGACAGGAACAGTGACAGGACCAGTGACAGGACCAGGGACAGGACCAGGGACAGGACCAGGACCAGGACCAGGAACAGTGACAGGAACAGTGACAGCCAGCCATAGACAGATGAAAATGCATAAAGTTCTGTTACCCATCAGCCATGTTGGCGCCAAGTGTCCCTAGAAAATGTGATCGTTGAGGTTTTGCCAAACTCTGCGTACTACATCTCTGGCTTTGTGAGTAGGGGATGGGACAAACGAGTGGGGGAGTGGTAGCGAGGAGCCAGACATGCACACACAGACGCTTGCATTGCGTGCCAGTCTCCTAAGCTTTCCTAAGAGGGCTGGTGAAGGACTAACAGGGAGGGCACGGTGCTAGGGCTGGTTTGGGTTGGTACGTTACGCACCTCTCCGCCTGGGACAGGGGTCACCTCCTCACCCTTTGACCCCTTCTGGGGGTCGACTCCTCCTCCATCTCCTCTCCCCTTCTTTAGGTTCCACACAGAGATGAGAATACTTTCACTATCTCTGTGATCTCTCTCTATATAATCTACGGTATATCTCAGTCTCTCTCTATACATATATATATATATATATACTGTGTATATATATATGTGATCTCTCTGTGTGTGATCTTTCTCTCTCTGTGTGCGATCTCTATACCTCCATCTCTCTTTCTCTCTCTCTCCCTCTCTCTCTCAATTCAAGGGGCTTTATTGGCATAGGAAACATGAGTTAACATTGCCAAAGCAAGTGAGGTAGATAATATATAAAAGTGAAATAAACAATAAAAAGTATCTCTATATCTCTGTCTACAGTATATCTCAATATCTCTATATAGTACATCTCTATATCTCAATATCTCTATATCTCTCTACAGTATATCTCAATATCACTATATAGTACATCTCTATATCTCTCTACAGTATATCTCAATATCTCTATATCTCAACATCTCTCTACAGTATATCTCAATATCTCTATATCACTATATAGTACATCTCTATATCTCTACATCTCTCTACAGTATATCTCAATATCACTATATAGTACATCTCTACATCTCTCTACAGTATTTCTCAATATCTCTATATCACTATATAGTACATCTCTATATCTCTATATCTCTCTACAGTATATCTCAATATCTCTATATCACTATATAGTACATCTCTATATCTCTCTACAGTACATCTCTATATCTCTCTACAGTATATATCTATATCTCTATATCTCAATATCTCTATATAGTACATCTCTATATCTCTCTACAGTACATATCTATATCTCTCTACAGTACATCTCTATATCTCTCTACAGTACATCTCTATCTCTCTCTACAGTATATCTCTATATCTCTCTACAGTACATCTCTATATCTCTCTACAGTACATCTCTATCTCTCTCTACAGTATATCTCTATCTCTCTCTACAGTATATCTCTATCTCTGTCTACAGTACATCTCTATCTCTCCCTACAATACATCTCTATATCTCTCTACAGTACATCTCTATATCTATATCTCTCTACAGTACATCTCTATATCACAATATCTCTCTCTACAGTACATCTCTATATCTCTCTCTACAGTACATCTCTATATCTATATCTATATCTCTCTACAGTACATCTCTTTCTCTCTCCACAGTATATATCTATATCTCTATATCTCTCTCTCTACAGTACATCTCTATATCACTATATCTCTCTACAGTACATCTCTATATCTCTACAGTACATCTCTATATCACTATATCTCTCTCTACAGTACATATCTATATCTCTATATCTCTCTCTCTACAGTACATCTCTATATCACTATATCTCTCTACAGTACATCTCTATATCTCTACAGTACATCTCTATATCACTATATCTCTCTCTACAGTACATCTCTATATCTCTCTCTACAGTATATCTCTATATCTCTCTCTACAGTACATCTCTATATCTCTCTCTACAGTACATCTCTATATATCTCTCTACAGTACATATCTATATCTCTATATCTCTCTCTACAGTACATCTCTATATCACTATATCTCTCTCTACAGTACATATCTATATCTCTCTACAGTACATCTCTATATCTCTCTCTACAGTACATCTCTATATCTCTCTACAGTATATCTCTATATCTCTCTCTACAGTACATATCTATATATCTCTCTCTACAGTACATCTCTATATCTCTATATCTCTCTAGAGTATATCTCTATATCTCTCTCTACAGTACATCTCTATATCTCTCTCTACAGTACATCTCTATATCTCTCTCTACATTATATATCTATATCTCTATATCTCTCTCTACAGTACATCTCTATATCTCTCTCTACAGTACATCTCTATATCTCTCTCTACAGTATATTTCTATATCTCTCTCTACAGTACATCTCTATATCTCTCTCTACAGTACATCTCTATATCTCTCTCTACAGTATATTTCTATATATCTCTCTACAGTACATCTCTATATCTCTCTCTACAGTACATCTCTATATCTCTCTCTACAGTACATCTCTATATCTCTCTCTACAGTATATTTCTATATCTCTCTCTACAGTATATTTCTATATCTCTCTCTACAGTACATCTCTATATCTCTCTCTACAGTACATCTCTATATCTCTCTACAGTACATCTCTATATCTCTCTACAGTATATTTCTATATCTCTCTCTACAGTACATCTCTATATCTCTCTCTACAGTATATTTCTATATCTCTCTCTACAGTACATCTCTATATATCTCTCTACAGTACATATCTATATCTCTATATATCTCTCTACAGTACATCTCTATATATCTCTCTACAGTACATATCTATATCTCTATATCTCTCTCTACAGTACATCTCTATATCTCTCTCTACAGTATATTTCTATATATCACTCTACAGTACATCTCTATATCTCTCTCTACAGTACATCTCTATATCTCTCTCTACAGTATATCTCTATATCTCTCTCTACAGTACATCTCTATATCTCTCTCTACAGTATATTTCTATATATCACTCTACAGTACATCTCTATATCTCTCTCTACAGTACATCTCTATATCTCTATATCTCTCTCTACAGTACATCTCTATATCTCTCTCTACAGTACATCTCTATATCTCTCTCTACAGTATATTTCTATATCTCTCTCTACAGTACATCTCTATATCTCTCTCTACAGTACATCTCTATATCTCTCTCTACAGTATATTTCTATATCTCTCTACAGTACATCTCCATCTCTCTATCTCTCAATAATTGTCTGATGTATCTATATATGTATCTCTCTCTCTCCTGATTTAGGTTAGATATAGAGGGGACACGCTCAGATGTGATTTAGGTTAGATATAGAGGGGACACGCTCAGATGTGATTTAGGTTAGATATAGAGGGGACACGCTCAGATGTGAGAAGATAATATCTCTCCTCTCTCTCCTTCAATTCATCTTCTCTTCTTTTCTCAAGCTCTCTCCTCTCTTTACTGCACTAATGGCTTCGAGTAAAGTTCTCTCTTATGGAACTGAACAGACAAACACATACGTCAACATATACAAGCAGAGACAGTCTAGGAACAGAAGAGTCTAGAAAATGAACGATTATGGATGTCAGCAAAGCAAGTGTAAGTCACAATATCGCTACGCTACAAACAACAGAATGCGAGTGTATGAAGAAAAAAGAAACAGGAACTTACAGTGTTTGCACTGACCTTTGAACTCTGCACAAGCAGACAGAAGCAGAAACACAAACGGACGGAGAGGATGAGAGAAAGAACAGAGAAAGAACACAATTATGATTCATTAAAACAATGAGCAGAACTTAGAAAATCAAGTTAGAATACTTTAGTTTGATTGAGAACTCAAGGTTATAAAGTTTAAGTGAAAATAATTTAAAGTTAAGATATAAACCAATGTAGTATTGTTGTTGAATATAATGAACAAAAGGAGCCAGAGAGGAAGTAGCACTATCAGGTGTTAAACTGAATATATATTCATAACAAGAGGCGAGTTGATGGAAATCAGAAAACACAGTCATGCAACCTGATTTGTACCCAACGTGTAAAACCACAGTAACCACTAGAAGATACAGTAACCACATTAACCACTAGATGATACAGTAACCACTAGATGGTACAGTAACCACTAGATGGTACAGTAACCACAGTAACCACTCGATGGTACAGTAACCACTAGATGGTACAGTAACCACAGTAACCACTCGATGGTACAGTAACCACATTAACCCCTAGATGGTACAGTAACCACAGTAACCACTAGATGGTACAGTAACCACAGTAACCACTAGATGGTACAGTAACCACATTAACCCCTAGATGGTACAGTAACCACAGTAACCACTAGATGGTACAGTAACCACAGTAACTACTAGATGGTACAGTAACCACATTAACCCCTAGATGGTACAGTAACCACAGTAACCACTAGATGGTACAGTAACCACAGTAACTACTAGATGGTACAGTAACAACAGTAACCACTAGATGGTACAGTAACCACAGTAACTACTAGATGGTACAGTAACCACAGTAACCACTAGATGGTACAGTAACCACAGTAACTACTAGATGGTACAGTAACCACAGTAACCACTAGATGGTACAGTAACCACAGTAACTACTAGATGGTACAGTAACCACATTAACCCCTAGATGGTACAGTAACCACAGTAACCACTAGATGGTACAGTAACCACAGTAACTACTAGATGGTACAGTAACCACAGCAACCACTAGATGATACAGTAACCACAGCAACCACTAGATGATACAGTAACCACAGTAACCACTAGATGGTACAGTAACCACAGTAACCGCTAGATGGACAGTAACCACAGCAACCACTAGATGATACAGTAACCACAGTAAGCACTAGATGGATGCGTGGCCGGTAGGCGCTGAGTGGCTGTTAGCTCCACACTCACTATAGGAGGTATGCATTTTTTGTTTGAAAGTCACTGCAAAAGATGAACACATTCTGCCCACACCTCAACACAAATGTGATCAAACTTGCCATTACGCTTTTCTTTTAGGAACCGTCACGGCCCAGTTCCAACACCTCCAAATCACACAGCGAATGAGGGCGTTTTTGTTCCCATTAAAGCTGAATGGAGGGTGTTTTCCAGGCAGGAATGTAATGCTCGTTCACAAGCGCACACATATAGTAAGGTTCTGATTTATCAATGAAAACATGCGTATATGTTGCGTTCGACACAGTTTGATAAATGAGGCCCCAGGTCTGATCAACATGAGTCAGTTTCCCTCCCCACCAAAAGGGGGCAGCAGTGAGCCACACTTACAGAGGGGGAGGTGGCAGCAGAGAGTAGAGGAAGGATTCCTCCACAGGCGATAATGATGTTGTCCACCATCTGAGAGATGAGATGAATGGTGTTGTGGACAAAGATGATGTTCTCATTGCTGTTCACAAAGTCCATCACTGACTTGGTCGAATGGCTGGAGAGAGGAGGAGAGGAGAGGAGAGGAGAGGAGAGGAGAGGAGAGGAGAGGAGAGGAGAGGAGAGGAGAGGGAGAGGAGAGGAGAGGAGAGGAGAGGAGAGAGAGGAGAGGAGAGGAGAGGAGAGGAGAGGAGAGAGAGAGGAGAGGAGAGGAGAGGAGAGGAGAGGAGAGGAGAGGAGAGGAGAGGAGAGGAGGAGGAGAGGAGAGGAGAGGAGAGGAGAGGAGAGGAGAGGAGAGGAGAGGGAGAGGAGAGGAGAGGAGAGGAGAGGGAAGAGGAGAGGAGAGAGGAAAGGAAGAGAGAAGATGGAAAATGGGAGAGAGGAGAGAGTGAGGGGTTAATAATACACTGTTTTATGATACGCCTCCAGGTAATTGTCTGTGTCATTGTCTGCACCTGCTAGTCATTTTGACATCATTCCTTACATCCTGGAAGGCATGATTCCACGGAATAACTATTTTCTTACAAACACTTTCATTGAGCTTCCATCATTCCCTCTGAAAGACTGACTGCTGAGAATATATTTTGTAAATGTAATTCATTATTAATTTCATGCATCTTGATCTTGTTAATCTGACCTACTGTATATACGTAACATGTATTGACTACGGGGAGTGAGGAAATAATATTTTTAATTTTCACGACATTTTTTATGGAGTATTGTGTGTAGGTAAAAAAATTATAATACTTGAAATATTTTCAATTCAGTCTGAAAAATGTGGAATAAGTTTCCCCCCCAATCAATCTACACGCAACACCCCATACTGACATCACAACACCCCATAATGACATCACAACACCCCATAATGACATCGCAATACCCCATAATGACATCACAATACCCCATACTGACATCACAATACCCCATACTGACATCGCAATACCCCATACTGACATCACAACACCCCATACTGACATCACAACACCCCATACTGACATCACAACACCCCATACTGACATCACAACACCCCATAATGACATCACAACACCCCATAATGACATCACATTACCCCATTCTGACATCACATTACCCCATACTGACATCACAACACCCCATAATGACATCACAACACCCCATAATGACATCACAATACCCCATAATGACATCACAACACCCCATAATGACATCACAACACCCCATAATGACATCACAATACCCCATAATGACATCACAATACCCCATTCTGACATCACAATACCCCATACTGACATCACATTACCCCATAATGACATCACAACACCCCATAATGACATCACAATACCCCATAATGACATCACAATACCCCATAATGACATCACAATACCCCATTCTGACATCACAACAACGCATAATGACATCACAATACCCCATAATGACATCACAGTACCCCATAATGACATCACAGTACCCCATACTGACATCACAATACCCCATACTGACATCACAATACCCCATAATGACATCACAACACCCCATAATGACATCACAACACCCCATAATGACATCACAATACCCCATACTGACATCACAATACCCCATTCTGACATCACAATACCCCATTCTGACATCACAATACCCCATTCTGACATCACATTACCCCATACTGACATCACAACACCCCATAATGACATCACAACACCCCATACTGACATCACAATACCCCATAATGACATCACAATACCCCATTCTGACATCACAATACCCCATTCTGACATCACAATACCCCATACTGACATCACAATATAAAAATATATATATGTGTGTTTATATATATATATATACACACACATTAATATATACACATATACGCAAAAAAGTATTTGGTCAGCCACCAATTGTGCAAGTTCGCCCACTTAAAAAGATGAAAGCCTGTAATTTTCATCATAGGTACACTTCAACTATGACAGACAAAATGAGAAAAAAAATATATACACACATACATAAATCAAATCAAATCTAATTTTATTTGTCACATACACATGGTTAGCAGATGTTAATGCGAGTGTAGCGAAATGCTTGTGCTTCTAGTTCCGACAATGCAGTAATAACGAACAAGTAATCTAACTAACAATTCCAAAAAACTACTGTCTTATACACAGTGTAAGGGGATAAAGAATATGTACATAAAGATATATGAATGAGTGATGGTACAGAGCAGCATAGGCAAGATACAGTAGATGATATCGAGTACAGTATATACATATGAGATGAGTATGTAAACAAAGTGGCATAGTTAAAGTGGCTAGTGATACATGTATTACATAAGGATGCAGTCGATGATATAGAGTACAGTATATACGTTTGCATATGAGACGAATAATGTAGGGTAAGTAACATTATATAAGGTAGCATTGTTTAAATTGGCTAGTGATATATTTACATCATTTCCCATCAATTCCCATTATTAAAGTGGCTGGAGTTGAGTCAGTGTCAGTGTCAGTGTGTTGGCAGCAGCCACTCAATGTTAGTGGTGGCTGTTTAACAGTCTGATGGCCTTGAGATAGAAGCTGTTTTTCAGTCTCTCGGTCTCAGCTTTGATGCACCTGTACTGACCTCGCCTTCTGGATGATAGCGGGGTGAACAGGCAGTGGCTCGGGTGGTTGATGTCCTTGATGATCTTTCTGGCCTTCCTGTAGCATAGGGTGGTGTAGGTGTCCTGGAGGGCAGGTAGTTTGCCCCCGGTGATGCGTTGTGCAGACCTCACTACCCTCTGGAGAGCCTTACGGTTGAGGGCGGTGCAGTTGCCATACCAGGCGGTGATACAGCCCGCCAGGATGCTCTCGATTGTGCATCTGTAGAAGTTTGTGAGTGCTTTTGGTGACAAGCCAAATTTCTTCAGCCTCCTGAGGTTGAAGAGGCCCTGCTGCGCCTTCTTCACGATGCTGTCTGGTGAGTGGACCAATTCAGTTTGTCTGTGATGTGTATGCCGAGGAACTTAAAACTTGCTACCCTCTCCACTACTGTTCCATCGATGTGGATGGGGGGGTGTTCCCTCTGCTGTTTCCTGAAGTCCACAATCATCTCCTTAGTTTTGTTGACGTTGAGTGTGAGGTTATTTACACACATATCCACACATATGTAAGACCCCTTAATTTTTTTCAAAGATTTTACTAAATTTACAGTTCATATAAGGAAATCAGTCAATGTAAATACATTGATTAGGCCCTAATCTATGGATTTAACATGACTGGGCAGGGTACAGCCCTGGGCGGGCCTGGGAGGGCATAGGCCCACCCACTTGGGAGCCAGGCCTACCTACTGGAGAGTGAGGCCCAGCCAATCAGAATGTGTTTTCCCCCACAAAAAGCCTTAATTACAGGCAGAAATACTCCTCAGTTTCATCAGCTGAGGCCAGCTAAACAGACAGACAATCCTGCAGGTGAAGAAGTCAGATGTGGAGGTCCTGGACTGGCGTGGTTACACGTGGTCTGTGGTTGTGAGGCCGGTTGGACGTACTGCCAAATTCTCTAAAACAACGTTGGAGGCGGCTTACGGTAGAGAAATGAACATTATATTATCTGGCAACAGCTCTGGTGGACATTCCTGCAGTCAGCATGCCAATTACACGCTCCCTCAAAACAAGAGAAATCTGTGGCATTGTGTTGCGTAATTAAACTGCTCATTTTAGAGTGGCCTTTTATTGTCCCCAGCACAAGGTGCAATGATCACGCTGTTTAATCAGCTTCTTGATATGCCACATCTGCCAGGTCAATGGATTATCTCGAGACAAATGAGAAATGCTCACTAACATGGACGTAACCAAACAGTCCGACCACCCTCACCTCCTCCACACGTGCACGTCGGTCTCCAGGGCGAACAGCAGGTCTGTGAGGAGGCGCTGATGCATGGGCGACCACTTAAACTCTGGGATACGGAACATGGTGGTGCGAGGCCCGGGGCTGAACTGGCGTCGCTGCTCTTCCGTCATGGGTTCTGTCATCATCCCTCTAAAGGCCAGGTCCACACGCAGGTCACGCTCTGACTGGGCTGCCGGATGACCACGGAGTGCCTGTTGGGGGAAGTAGAGAGACAGGTTATGCTCCGACTGGGTCGCCGTACGACCGTGAAACACCTAGGGAGGAGGGTAAAGGAATGGTGGTACACTATCAACTGGTAAACTAGAAACAATAACAGCTGAATTGGTTAACTACAATTGCTAGCCTAACAACAATATCTTCCGCAAAAAGCTAATCGGCTGAGCTAAATAGCTAGGTCTCTCTCAAACTGGATCACTGTGGAGGGAAACAATACACAAGCTTAAAAACATCAGTCAAAACAACCTGAATATTGAAAATAAAACACCTACAGAAGCTAAGCTAATAACTATAACTAAGTTAGCTGTGTTTTTTAGTTTGAAGGTATCAGGATTGTTTGGGATCTATTTACTGCAACTGGTGTTAGCCAGCTGTGTTAGCCAACAGTGTTATCAAACAGTGTTATCAAACAGTGTTATCAAACAGTGTTAGCCAGCTGTGTTATCCAACAGTGTTATCAAACAGTGTTATCAAACAGTGTTAGCCAGCTGTGTTATCCAACAGTGTTATCAAACAGTGTTATCAAACAGTGTTATCAAACAGTGTTATCAAACAGTGTTATCAAACAGTGTTATCAAACAGTGTTAGCCAGCTGTGTTATCCAACAGTGTTATCCAACAGTGTTATCCAACAGTGTTATCCAACAGTGTTATCCAACAGTGTTATCCAACAGTGTTAGAGGCTGTGTTATCCAACAGTGTTAGAGGCTGTGTTACCCAACAGTGTTAGCCAGCTGTGTTAGCCAACAGTGTTATCCAACAGTGTTATCCAACAGTGTTATCCAGCTGTGTTAGCCAGCTGTGTTAGCCAACAGTGTTAGCCAACAGTGTTAGCCAACAGTGTTAGCCAACAGTGTTAGCCAGCTGTGTTAGCCAGCTGTGTAAACATTAGCTTAGATCAGTCTCTCAGTTATTGAAGACATGGCTAAGTACAGTAGCAATTGAAGGAGCAGAGTTATCTCACTTGGTTTAAAACAATTTTTTTCTTATTCCATTTATTTTTTAAACATTTATTTCACTTGGCAAGTCAGTTAAGATCAAATTCTTGTTTACAATGACGGCCTACATTTGAGGTAAGATATTTCTGTCACCCACCTGAGTAGTAGCGGTGGTCTGTATCTTCTCCATCTCTTTGTCCTTCCCATCTTCAGACCTTTCAGTATCAGATGTGGTGCTAGCCACGTCACCTCCAGCCTTACCCCCTGCCACCTCTCCATCTGCCCCAGACGGGACCTCTACCCCTGGGTAGGCCTGGATCTCAGCTGCCTGGCTCTCTCTCTGGGCGATGGAGCTGATGTCAGCCAGGGGGCTCTGGATATTGAAGGGCCCGTCTTCGGGGAGCCCTCCATGGGCTTGGCTCAGGTCTGAGCCTCCGCATGAGGTCATGTGGGCCAGAAGACTCAGGTCATCGCTGGGGCAGGTGGAGGAGTGGACGGGGCCTGAGGTGAGGGGCTGGTCCGGGCTGGGAAGGACCAGGGGGTCTGTGGAAGCCAGCGCTGGAAGAAGCTTCTCATCAACCTTAAAAAGATATGATAGAAAGACAATTCAGCAAGTCTCTCCAAGACTCCAACCCTGTTCCTGGAGAGATACCCTCCTGTAGGTTTTAACTCCAACCCTGTTCCTGGAGAGATACCCTCCTGTAGGTTTTAACTCCAACCCTGTTCCTGGAGAGATACCCTCCTGTAGGTTTTAACTCCAACCCTGTTCCTGGAGAGATACCCTCCTGTAGGTTTTAACTCCAACCCTGTTCCTGGAGAGATACCCTCCTGTAGGTTTTAACTCCAACCCTGTTCCTGGAGAGATACCCTCCTGTAGGTTTTAACTCCAACCCTGTTCCTGGAGAGAGACCCTCCTGTAGGGTTAAACTCCAACCCTGTTCCTGTAGGTTTGAACTCCAACCCTGTTCCTGGAGAGACACCCTTCTGTAGGTTTTAACTCTAAACCGGTTCCCGGAGAGAGACCCTCCTGTAGGTTTGAACTCCAACCCTGTTCCTGGAGAGAGACCCTGCTGTAGGTTTTAACTCCAACCCTGTTCCTGGAGAGAGACCCTCCTGTAGGTTTTAACTCCAACCCTGTTTCTGGAGATACCCTCCTGTAGGTTTTAATTAAAGACTAACAATGCCTGGTGCATATTTATTAATTGAAATACTGCAGCAATATATGGTGCTTATTTATTAATTAAAATACTGTAACAATGCCTGGTGCTTATTTATTAATTAAAATACTGTAACAATATATGGTGCATATTTATTAATTAAAAGACTAACAATGCCTGGTGCTTATTTATTAATTAAAATACTGTAACAATATATGGTGCATATTTATTAATTAAAAGACTAACAATGCCTGGTGCTTATTTATTAATTAAAATACTGTAACAATATATGGTGCTTATTTATTAATTAAAAGACTAACAATGCCTGGTGCTTATTTATTAATTAAAATACTGTAACAATGCCTGGTGCTTATTTATTCATTAAAAGACTGCAGCAATATATGGTGCTTATTTATTAATTAAAATAATAACAATGCCTGGTGCTTATTTATTAATTAAAATACTGTAACAATGCCTGGTGCTCATTTATTAATTAAAATACTGTAACAATGCCTGGTGCTTATTTATTAATTAAAAGACTGCAGCAATATATGGTGCTTATTTATTAATTAAAATACTGTAACAATGCCTGGTGCTTATTTATTAATTAAAATACTGTAACAATGCCTGGTGCTCATTTATTAATTAAAATACTGTAACAATGCCTGGTGCTTATTTATTAATTAAAAGACTGCAGCAATATATTGTGCTTATTTATTAATTAAAATACTAACAATGCCTGGTGCTTATTTATTAATTAAAAGACTAACAATGCCTGGTGCTTATTTATTAATTAAAATACTAACAATGCCTGGTGCTTATTTATTAATTAAAATACTAACAATGCCTGGTGCTTATTTATTAATTAAAATACTAACAATGCCTGGTGCTTATTTATTAATTAAAATACTAACAATGCCTGGTGCTTATTTATTAATTAAAATACTGTAACAATGCCTGGTGCTTATTTATTAATTAAAAGACTGTAACAATGCCTGGTGCTTATTTATTAATTAAAATACTAACAATGCCTGGTGCTTATTTATTAATTAAAATACTAACAATGCCTGGTGATTATTTATTAATTAAAATACTAACAATGCCTGGTGCTTATTTATTAATTAAAATACTAACAATGCCTGGTGCTTATTTATTAATTAAAATACTGTAACAATGCCTGGTGCTTATTTATTAATTAAAATACTGTAACAATGCCTGGTGCTTATTTATTAATTAAAATACTGTAACAATGCCTGGTGCTTATTTATTAATTAAAATACTGTAACAATGCCTGGTGCTTATTTATTAATTAAAATACTGTAACAATGCCTGGTGCTTATTTATTAATTAAAATACTGTAACAATGCCTGGTGCTTATTTATTAATTAAAATACTGTAACAATGCCTGGTGCTTATTTATTAATTAAAATACTAACAATGCCTGGTGCTTATTTATTAATTAAAATACTGTAACAATGCCTGGTGCTTATTTATTAATTAAAATACTGTAACAATGCCTGGTGCTTATTTATTAATTAAAATACTGTAACAATGCCTGGTGCTTATTTATTAATTAAAATACTGTAACAATATATGGTGCTTATTTATTAATTAAAATACTGTAACAATGCCTGGTGCTTATTTATTAATTAAAATACTGTAACAATGCCTGGTGCTTATTTATTAATTAAAATACTGTAACAATGCCTGGTGCTTATTTATTAATTAAAATACTGTAACAATATATGGTGCTTATTTATTAATTAAAATACTGTAACAATGCCTGGTGCTTATTTATTAATTAAAATACTGTAACAATATATGGTGCTTATTTATTAATTAAAATACTGTAACAATGCCTGGTGCTTATTTATTAATTAAAATACTGTAACAATATATGGTGCTTATTTATTAATTAAAATACTGTAACAATATATGGTGCTTATTTATTAATTAAAATACTGTAACAATATATGGTGCTTATTTATTAATTAAAATACTGTAACAATATATGGTGCTTATTTATTAATTAAAATACTGTAACAATGCCTGGTGCTTATTTATTAATTAAAATACTGTAACAATGCCTGGTGCTTATTTATTAATTAAAATACTGTAACAATATATGGTGCTTATTTATTAATTAAAATACTGTAACAATGCCTGGTGCTCATGTATTAATACATCTGCAGTGTATGACCCCATTACATTGTTCTTCAAATCCATTAATAACATAATATTCCTACAACAAAAAACACATCTTTAACCTCTACCTTGCTGAAGAGGAATCCTCTGTTGTTCGGGACACTGTCCTTCTCGTCAGCAAGGGTGATGAGCGGACCCATGTTCCCATCATCCTCCATGGCGTCAGGCCCCGCCCCCGTGACCACCGTGTCATCTTTAGGCACCAGGTTACTGTGGTTGCCATTCAGCTTCCGCACCACGACACAGTAGGCGCTGTCCAGCAGGGAGTCTACCTCCACCAGGGGCCCGTTCCCCATCCTTCCTCCTCCTATCCCTCCAATCCCTCCTCCACCCAGTCCCTCCATCCTTCCTCCTCCAATCCCTCCTATCCCTCCTCCACCCAGTCCCTCCATCCTTCCTCCTCCAATCCCTCCTATCCCTCCTCCTCCAATCCCTCCTATCCCTCCTCCACCCAGTCCCTCCATCCTTCCTCCTCCAATCCCTCCAATCCCTCCTCCACCCAGTCCCTCCATCCCTCCTCTTCCCACCGTCCCTTCCGGGGATAGATCCAGGTCATCTAATTTGACCTCCGTAGCCTCCACCTTCTCCGCCTTGATATCCACCAGGAGGTCATGAACTTCGACCCTTTCCCCTGACCCCTGCACCCCAGGGGTCAAAGCCTCCCCGTTGGGTCCTTTCGTCTCCACCCCTCCCTCAGCGAGCAGGTTCCTGGAATGCACTCCTCCTCCCTCTCCGTACTCGGCCTCGCTTTCTGGGGTCTGCGTCTGTGAGTGGTCGTCCAGCTCGCGGATCTCCAGGTTGCCGTTGACGACGGGGGCGGGCGTGGCCGAGAGGCCGGAGATGGTGGAGACGGAACCTTTCTTTCCCTTCTTGATGTTCTCCTCCTCCTGTCGCTGGTACTCCTCGTACATCTTAGCCAGGTACTCCTTATGGGCCTCGTACGTTACCTATGGAAGAGACATGATCAATAACTAATAATCAATAACATCTTAGCCAGGTACTCCTTATGGGCCTCGTACGTTACCTATGGAAGAGACATGATCAATAACTAATAATCAATAACATCTTAGCCAGGTACTCCTTATGGGCCTCGTACGTTACCTATGGAAGAGACATGATCAATAACTAATAATCAATAACATCTTAGCCAGGTACTCCTTATGGGCCTCGTACGTTACCTATGGAAGAGACATGATCAATAACTAATAATCAATAACATCTTAGCGCACGCACATACACACAAAACACACACACACAACAGGGCAAATTCTGAATTGAATTGAATTCAAACAATGAATTTGAATTACATTTTAATTGACCACCCCCCTCAGGAAGCAGCATTTGAAATGAATTTGAAGGAAGTAGAATTTAAATCAAACCAATTCAACTGAGAAATGAAAAATTCATGTGTCATTAATTTAACAAATATTTTATCAAAATGATATAGTACTTAGAATACAGATACCATTTCAAATATTACTTTGATAATAATGTCAAACTGATTATTTTTTCTTTGTCATGACATTGTTCCTTCCCATACAGCAGTGTTTGATCTAATGCATTCTGGGAAATGTATTTTTTTCTTCTGATATTTAAAAACATAAGAGAATTAGGAATTATTAGAGACAACCCACAACATGATCTTAGAATTTTTCAAATAGTTTTAGAAAAATGAGTTTTAAAAATCTAAATGTTTCATCATTATGTATGGTATGGATCCATACATTACGTCAATATAAACATGTCTATGGTAAGGAAGGAGACATTTGAATTTCATTGCATTTTTTTGTGAATACAATTCTACTTCCTTGAATTACATTTACATGTTAGTCATTTAGCTCTTATCCAGAACGACTTACAATTAGGGTATTCATCTTAAGACAGCTAAGTGAGACGACCACAGTACGTTTCCTCAAAGTATCAGCAAATTCAGAGCTTTTCGTTTGTTCTCAGGGGGAGGGTTTGTGGGATTATTTAAGATACTGTTTGAAGAGGAGGGGATTTCAGATGTTTTCAGAAGATGGGCAGGAACTCTGCCATTCTCGTTTCAACTGATTCCACTATTAGCCAGGACGAAGAAGAGCTTGGCCTGGGCTGCCCTCCTTTAGAGGTGGGAGGGCCAAGAGACCTAAGAAGAGCTTGGCCTGGGCTGCCCTCCTTTAGAGGTGGGAGGGCCAAGAGACCTAAGAAGAGCTTGGCCTGGGCTGGCCTCCTTTAGAGGTGGGAGGGCCAAGAGACCTAAGAAGAGCTTGGCCTGGGCTGCCATCCTTTAGAGGTGGGAGGGCCAAGAGACCTAAGAAGAGCTTGGCCTGGGCTGGCCTCCTTTAGATGTGGAAGGACCAAGAGACCAGAGGAGTGCTCGGTTTGGGGTGTAGGGTTTGATCAGAGCCTGACGGTAGGGAGGGGCAGTTCCTCTTGATGCTCCGTAGGTAAGCACCATGGTCTGGTAGTGGATGTGAGCTTCAACTGGAAGCCAGTGGAGTGTGAAGAGGAGCAGTGTGACATGGGAGAACTTGGGAAGGTTGAACACCAGGCGGACAGCATCGTTCTGGTTAAGTTGCAGGGGTTTGATGGCACAACCCGGGGAACCGAGTTGCAGTAGTCGACAAGCGTGCCTGGACAAGGACCTGCGCCACTTCCTGCCTGAGGAAAGGTCATACTCTATGGATGCAGGAGCGAGTCACTGCTGACGTTGGCAGAGAATGACAGGATGTTTGTTGTCCAGGGTCATGCCAAGGTTCTTTGCACTCTGGGAGGGGGTACCATGGAGTTTTAAATATATATATTTAGGGGGCAGCTTTAACATTGTAGATAGATGGTGGGTTCTATCAATGTCATTATTTTCATCATTTTCAATCCCCCATATATATATTTACTTTTTTTTTAAAACTCTACCTCACCTCCACTAACTGGAGTAAACTAACAATCAAAAAATACATAGGCTTCTATTCACAGTTTATACATGCGATACCTTTTACATGAGTTCTCTTTATTTTCTCATCCTACCCTTCAGTTATCCTCAACCCCTCCCATCGTGTCTCTAAAACTTTTCCAGACATCTACTTGCCAAATATATATTTTTAACTGTACTGTGAAAAAAACTCAAAGTTTTGGAGAAAAAAAAAAATCTAAGTTTATAAACACTTTGCCATGGAATCAGCACATCAAACATCCCTTCACAGCTACTTTGCAACCTGTATGGTGTCAATATGCTGGTCTTTAAATTAAACTGGTATACTTTTTTAACCAATTTTGTTCTTTAATGCAGGGCCGACATAAACGTTCCATACCTTCTCCCTTCCTCCATTTTTTTGTGGTAATGCAGCAATCAGTTGGTTGTCATTTTGGACAGAGCAGACATTTCCATATATTTTTGTTGGCTGCATATGTTACATAACTCCACCAGTCCAATTTACGTGACCATTTACAAAGATTATAACGTTTAAACAAAATAAATCTCCATAAATATTGTTTATTTTTTCAATGACTATATTTGAGTTTATCCATAATATTTGACTGAAATTGCAACCAGCTTTCTATGGCTTGTATTAAAAATAGTGATATTTTTGGAGATTATTTTTAAATAACTGGACATGAGAAGTTGTAGAAGTTGGTTAGGAGAGACCATGACAGAGCTGAGTGATTTGGTCTATAGAGAGAAGAAGAGAGGGACTAGAACCGAGCCCTGGGGGACACCAGTAGTGAGAGTATGTGGTGCAGACACAGATCCTCTCCACATCACCTGGTAGGAGCAGCCTGCCAGGTAGGATGCAGTCCAAGAGTGGTGATAGAGCCTGAGACACCCAGCCCTGAGAGGGTGGAGAGGAGGATCTGATAGAGCCTGAGACACCCAGCCCTGAGAGGGTGGAGAGGAGGATCTGATAGAGCCTGAGACACCCAGCCCTGAGAGGGTGGAGAGGAGGATCTGATAGAGCCTGAGATGCCCAGCCCTGAGAGGGTGGAGAGGAGGATCTGATAGAGCCTGAGATGCCCAGCCCTGAGAGGGTGGAGAGGAGGATCTGATAGAGACTGAGACACCCAGCCCTGAGAGAGTGGAGAGGAGGATCTGATAGAGACTGAGACACCTAGCCCTGAGAGGGTGGAGAGGAGGATCTGATAGAACCTGAGACACCCAGCCCTGAGAGGGTGGACAGGAGGATCTGATAGAGCCTGAGACACCCAGTCCTGAGAGGGTGGAGAGGAGGATCTGATAGAGCCTGAGACACCCAGCCCTGAGAGGGTGGAGAGCAGGATCTGATAGAGCCTGAGACGCCCAGCCCTGAGAGGGTGGAGAGGAGGATCTGATAGAGCCTGAGATGCCCAGCCCTGAGAGGGTGGAGAGGAGGATCTGATAGAGACTGAGACACCCAGCCCTGAGAGAGTGGAGAGGAGGATCTGATAGAGACTGAGACACCTAGCCCTGAGAGGGTGGAGAGGAGGATCTGATAAAACCTGAGACACCCAGCCCTGAGAGGGTGGACAGGAGGATCTGATAGAGCCTGAGACACCTAGCCCTGAGAGGGTGGAGAGGAGGATCTGATAGAACCTGAGACGCCCAGCCCTGAGAGGGTGGAGAGGAGGATCTGATAGAACCTGAGACACCCAGCCCTGAGAGGGTGGACAGGAGGATCTGATAGAGCCTGAGACACCTAGCCCTGAGAGGGTGGAGAGGAGGATCTGATAGAACCTGAGACACCCAGCCCTGAGAGGGTGGACAGGAGGATCTGATAGAGCCTGAGACACCTAGCCCTGAGAGGGTGGAGAGGAGGATCTGATAGAACCTGAGACGCCCAGTCCTGAGAGGGTGGAGAGGAGGATCTGATAGAGACTGAGACACCTAGCCCTGAGAGGGTGGAGAGGAGGATCTGATAGAACCTGAGACACCCAGCCCTGAGAGGGTGGACAGGAGGATCTGATAGAGCCTGAGACACCCAGCCCTGAGAGGGTGGAGAGCAGGATCTGATAGAGACTGAGACACCCAGCCCTGAGAGAGTGGAGAGGAGGATCTGATAGAGACTGAGACACCTAGCCCTGAGAGGGTGGAGAGGAGGATCTGATAGAACCTGAGACACCCAGCCCTGAGAGGGTGGACAGGAGGATCTGATAGAGCCTGAGACACCTAGCCCTGAGACAGATAGGATCTAGGAGGATGAGAACAGAGTCAGCTTGTGACAGAGAGGAGAGCAGAGATCTTGGTTCAGTGACTCGTCTTGAAGCCTGACTGATTAGGGTCAAGAAGATCGTTCTGAGAGAGAAACGACAGAGTTGGTCAGAGGACCGAACGCTCAAGTGTTCTGGAAAGAAAACAAAGAAGGGATGTCGTTTTTGAAGTCAGAAGTGTTGAGAGTCGGTTTCTTGATGAGGGGAGCGACTTGGGACATCTTGAAGGGGATGGAGGAGGGAGGAGGGGATGGATGAGGGAGGAGGGAGGAGGGGATGGATGAGAGGGGGAGGGGATGGAGAATGGAGGTGGGGATGGAGGAAGGAGGAGGGGAGGGAGGAGAGGATGGAGGAGGGATGGAGGAGGGGATGGAGAAGGGAGGAGGGGATGGATGAGGGAGGAGGGGATGGATGAGGGAGGAGGGGATGGAGGAAGGAGGAGGGGAGGGAGGAGGGGATGGAGGAGGGATGGAGGAGGGGATGGAGAAGGGAGGAGGGGATGGCGGAGGGAGGAGGGGATGGAGGAGGGAGGAGGGGATGGAGAGGGAGGAGGGGATGGAGAAGGGAGGAGGGGATGGAGGAAGGAGGAGGGGAGGGAGGAGGGGATGGAGGAGGGATGGAGGAGGGGGTGGATGAGGGGATGGAGGAGGGAGGAGGGGATGGATGAGGGAGGAGGGGATGGAGAAGGGAGGAGGGGATGGAGGAAGGAGGAGGGGAGGGAGGAGGGGAGGGATGGAGGAGGGGATGGAGAAGGGATGGAGGATGGGGATGGATGGATGGGAGGAGGGGATGGAGGAGGGAGGAGGGGATGGATGAGGGAGGAGGGGATGGAGATGGATGAGGAGATGGAGGAGGGGATGGATGAGGGGATGGATGAGGAAGGAGGGGATGGATGAGGGGATGGAGAAGGGAGGAGGGGATGAATGAGGGAGGAGGGGATGGAGAAGGGAGGAGGGGATGGAGGAGGGGATGGAGGAGGGGATGGATGAGGGAGGAGGGGATGGATGAGGAAGGAGGGGATGGAGAAGGGAGGAGGGGATGGATGAGGGAGGAGGGGATGGATGAGGGAGGAGGGGATGGAGGAGGATGGGGATGGAGAAGGGAGGAGGGGATGGAGGAGGGCATGGAGGAGGGAGGAGGGGATGGATGAAGGGATGGAGGAGGGAGGAGGGGATGGATGAGGGAGGAGGGGATGGAGGAGGGGATGGAGGAGGGAGGAGGGGATGGAGGAGGGGATGGATGAGGGAGGAGGGGATGGATGAGGGAGGAGGGGATGGAGAAGGGGATGGAGAAGGGAGGAGGGGATGGATGAGGGAGGAGGGGAGGGAGGAGAGGATTGATGAGGGAGGAGGGGAGGGAGGAGGGAGGAGAGGATTGATGAGGGAGGAGGGGATGGAGGAGGGGAAGGAGGAGGGGATGGAGGAGGGGATGGAGGAGGGAGGAGAGGATGGAGGAGGGAGGAGAGGAGGGAGGAGAGGATGGAGGAGGGAGGAGAGGATGAGGAGGGGATGGAGGAGGGAGGAGAGGATGGAGGAGGGAGGAGGGGATGGATGAGAGAGGAGGGGATGGATGAGAGAGGAGGGGATGGATGAGAGAGGAGGGGATGGATGAGAGAGGAGGGGATGGATGAGAGAGGAGGGGATGGATGAGAGAGGAGGGGATGGATGAGAGAGGAGGGGATGGAGGAGGGAGGAGGGGATGGAGGAGGGAGGAGGGGATGGAGGAGGGGATGGAGGAGGGAGGGGGAGGGAGGAGGGGATGGAGAAGGGAGGAGGGGAGGGAGGGAGGAGGGGATGGAGGAGGGAGGAGGGGTTGGAGGAGGGGATGGAGAAGGGAGGAGGGGATGGAGAAGGGAGGAGGGGATGGAGAAGGGAGGAGGGGATGGAGGAGGGGATGGAGGAGGGGATGGAGGAGGGGATGGAGGAGGGGATGGAAGAGGGAGGAGGGGATGGAGGAGGGAGGAGGGATGGAGGAGGGGTAGGGGATGGAGGAGGGAGTAGGGGATGGAGGAGGGAGTAGGGGATGGAGGAGGGAGGAGGGGATGGAGGAGGGTATGGAGGAGGGAGGAGGGGATGGAGGAGGGAGGAGGGGATGGAGGAGGGAGGAGGGGATGGAGGAGGGGATGGAGGAGGGAGGAGTTGATGGAGGGTATGGAGGAGGGTATGGAGGAGGGAGGAGGGGATGGATGAGGGAGGAGGGGATGGATGAGGGAGGAGGGGATGGATGAGGGGATGGAGGAGGGGATGGAGGAGGGAGGAGGGGATGGAGGAGGGGATGGAGGAGGGAGGAGGGGATGGAGGAGGGAGGAGGGGATGGAGGAGGGAGGAGGGGATGGATGAGGGGATGGAGGGTATGGAGGAGGGAGGAGGGGTTGGAGGATGGAGGAGGGGATGGAGGAGGGAGGAGGGTATGGAGGAGGGGATGGAGGATGGAGGAGGGGATGGAGGAGGGAGGAGGGGATGGAGGAGGGAGGGGGATGGAGTATAGTGGGCAGGTTGTTGGGCGTTCAGACCTCACTAGTTACAGGATGTCATCTAGAGGGGAGAAAGAGGTCAAGGGTAGTTCTGGGGGCGAGAAGGTAGAAAAGAGTTTCAAATTCAATTTAAATACTTCTTCCTGTGGGACGTGTCCATTAACCCCCCACACACACACCCACACACACACACACACACAGTGTGTGTTTACCTTGGAGTGAGCGATGGACAACGTATCCACCCAGACCCTCCATCCCCCCACTCATACTTGATGGCGTGGTAGAGCAGGATCCTGAAGATGTTATAGACCATCTCCATCATCTTCTGTTCCTCTGGGCTCTTGGGGTTGATGTAACCCAGACTGAACATCCAGTCCTGCCACACTGAACACTGTAACAGACACCTAGAGACAGACAATATATCATCAATAATATTCATACTGATCTATAATGCTGTTAGGGTTGATATAACCCAGACTGACAACCTAGAGATGGACAAGTTAACATCTCAACTATTCATTCATTCATAGGGTGTGTGTGTGTGTGTGTGTGTGTGTGTGTGGTGTGTGTGTGTGGTGTGTGGTGTGCGGTGTGCGTGTGGTGTGCGTGTGCGGTGTGCGTGTAGTGTGCGTGTGCATGTGTGTACTCACCGTCTGTTCTCTCGGCTGCTACTGAACAGTTTGATCATGTCAGACAGGAACAGTGTCTTGACCTCCATCAGTTCAGGACAACAGCTCTTCAACAAGGTCGCTACCACCTTCAAAATCACTGAGAGAGGGAGGAGGGGGAGAGGAGAGGAGGGAGAGAGAGAGAGGAGAGGAGGGAGAGGAGGGAGAGGAGATGGGGAAGGAGGGAGAGTAGGGAGGGGGAGAGAGAGAGGAGAGAGGGAGGAAGAGGAGAGAATGGAGGAGGGGGGAGAGGAGGGAGGGGGAGGACAGGAGGGAGAGAGAGAGGAGAGGAGGGAGAAGAAAGGAGGGAGGGGGAGGGAGATTAGGAGGGGGGAGGAGATGAGGGAGGGGGAGAGAAAGGAGAGGAGGGAGAGGGGGAGGAAGAGGAGAGGAGGGATAGGAGACGAGGGAGGGAGGAGAGGAGAGGAGGGAGGGAGAGGAGAGAGGAGGGAGGAGGGAGGGAGAGGAGGGAGGAGAGAGGAGGGAGGAGAGGAGACAAGGGAGGAGGGGGAGAGAGAGGAGAGGAGCCAGGAAGGGGAGAGAGAGGAGAGGAGGCAGGAGGGGGAGAGGGGAGGGGAGGAGGAGGGGTGAGAGAGGAGAGGAGGGAGAGGAGACGGGGTAGGAGGGAGAGAGAGGAGAGAGAGGAAGAGGAGTGAGAGAGGAGAGGGAGGAAGATGAGAGGAGGGGGAGAAGGAGAAGAGGGAGAGAGGGGGAAGTAGGAGGGAGAGGGGAGAGGGAGGAGGGAGGAGGGAGAGAGAGAGGAGAGGAGAGAAGGGAGAGGAGGGTGATAGAGAGGAGAAGAGGGAGAGGAGAAGAGGGAGAGGAGACGAGGGAGAGGAGACGAGGGAGGGGAGAGATAGGAGACGAGGGAGAACAGGGAGAGGGAGAGGAGACGAGAAGAGGGAGAGGAGACGAGGGAGAAGAGGGAAGTTGTTACCACCTTCAGACTAATAGCACAGAGAAACAGATAGTGTATCTTAATTTGATCATCCTGTTGTTGCACAGCAGAAAATACAGTGTCTTCAATAGGGCCGAGAGGAGGGAGGGAAAGGAGGGCAGTCCATTTCATCACGGCACAGGCCCTTTAAAGTGCATGTGTTTCCGCATGGACCCTTTTAAGAGAGACACACAACACGTGTCTGAGTTCATCCCGTCTGCAGTAGAGCTCTGCTACACGACCCGAGTCAGACGACCCTGATGGCGACCCTGACATTATAAACATGTTAATTCATCACTAACTAGGCTACGGACAGGGCTCAAGTATTACTAAATGAATCACTGACATTTTGAAGCTGAGCTGTGCTGCAGTACAGTCATATCTGACTGAGATCATAACATGGAGTCAGAAGTGCTTCAACTTCCTCAACTATAAAACAGGAGACATTATGTCACAGAAAACTATAATATGTAGTTGAGTGAAGAAATGTAGCTAACTGCTCTCTCATGTTAACAGCTAACTGCTAACTGCTCTCTCATGTTAACAGCTAACTGCTAACAGCTCCCTCATGTTAACAGCTAACAGCTCTCTCATGTTAACAGCTAACTGCTCTCTCATGTTAACAGCTAACTGCTAATAGCTCTCTCATGTTAACAGCTAACTGCTCTCTCATGTTAACAGCTAACAGCTCTCTCATGTTAACAGCTAACTGCTCTCTCATGTTAACAGCTAACTGCTCTCTCATGTTAACAGCTAACAGCTAACTGCTCTCTCATGTTAACAGCTAACTGCTAACTGCTCTCTCATGTTAACAGCTAACTGCTCTCTCATGTTAACAGCTAACAGCTAACTGCTCTCCCATGTTAACAGCTAACAGCTAACTGCTCTCTCATGTTAACAGCTAACAGCTAACTGCTCTCTCATGTTAACAGCTAACTGCTAACAGCTCCCTCATGTTAACAGCTAACTGCTAACTGCTCTCTCATGTTAACAGCTAACTGCTAACTGCTCTCTCATGTTAACAGCTAACTGCTCTCTCATGTTAACAGCTAACTGCTCTCTCATGTTAACAGCTAACAGCTAACTGCTCTTTCATGTTAACAGCTAACAGCTAACTGCTCTCTCATGTTAACAGCTAACTGCTCTCTCATGTTAACAGCTAACTGCTCTCTCATGTTAACAGCTAACTGCTCTCTCATGTTAACAGCTAACTGCTCTCTCATGTTAACAGCTAACAGCTAACTGCTCTCCCATGTTAACAGCTAACTGCTCTCTCATGTTAACAGCTAACTGCTCTCTCATGTTAACTGCTAACTGCTAACTGCTCTCTCATGTTAACAGCTAACAGCTAACTGCTCTCTCATGTTAACAGCTAATTGCTCTCTCATGTTAACAGCTAACTGCTCTCTCATGTTAACAGCTAACTGCTCTCTCATGTTAACAGCTAACTGCTCTCTCATGTTAACAGCTAACTGCTCTCTCATGTTAACAGCTAACAGCTAATTGCTCTCCCATGTTAACAGCTAACTGCTAATTGCTCTCCCATGTTGCTAACTGCTCCCATGTTAACAGCTAACTGCTCTCTCATGTTAACAGCTAACTGCTAACTGCTCTCTCATGTTAACAGCTAACTGCTCTCTCATGTTAACAGCTAACAGCTAATTGCTCTCCCATGTTAACAGCTAACTGCTCTCTCATGTTAACAGCTAACTGCTCTCTTGTGTTAACAGCTAATTGCTCTCTCATGTTAACAGCTAAAAGCTACAGTGAGGGAAAAAAGTATTTGATCCCCTGCTTTTGTACGTTTGCCCACTGACAAAGAAATGATCAGTCTATAATTTTAATGGTAGGTTTATTGGAACAGTGAGAGGCAGAATAACAACAAAAAATTTCAGAAAGCCGCCTGTCAAAAATGATATAAATTAATTTGCATTTTAATAAGGAAAATAAGTATTTGACCCCCTCTCAATCAGAAAGATTTCTGACTCCCAGTAGACTAGACTAGACTAGTTGATGATGAAGAACATGGATCAGTAGACTAGACTAGTTGATGATGAAGAACATGGATCAGTAGACTAGACTAGTTGATGATGAAGAACATGGATCAGTAGACTAGACTAGTTGATGATGAAGAACATGGATCAGTAGACTAGACTAGTTGATGATGAAGAACATGGATCAGTAGACTAGACTAGTTGATGATGAAGAACATGGATCAGTAGACTAGACTAGTTGATGATGAAGAACATGGATCAGTAGACTAGACTAGTTGATGATGAAGAACATGGATCAGTAGACTAGACTAGTTGATGATGAAGAACATGGATCAGTAGACTAGACTAGTTGATGATGAAGAACATGGATCAGTAGACTAGACTAGTTGATGATGAAGAACATGGATCAGTAGACTAGACTAGTTGATGAAAAGACAGACACACAGACACACAGACACACAGACACACAGACACACAGACACACAGACACACAGACACACAGACAGACAGACAGACAGACAGACAGACAGACAGACAGACAGACAGACAGACAGACAGACAGACAGACAGACAGACAGACAGACAGACAGACAGACAGACAGACAGACAGACAGACAGACAGACACAGACAGACACAGACAGACAGACAGACAGACAGACACACAGACACACAGACACACAGACAGACAGACAGACAGACAGACAGACAGACAGACAGACAGACAGACAGACAGACAGACAGACAGACAGACAGACAGACAGACAGACGTATAGTGGGAGAGAAGGTGGAAAAAGAGTGGACTTACTGGGGTTCTGTATCTTGACGGTGGAGTCAGGTTCTGGGTGGGGCTTGTGGACTACCTGGGTACACACCTGTTCTGTCAGAATCTACAGTGGCGGAGAGTGACAAGTGTCAATCAAACATGACATGTGTCAATGAAACTTTACCAGCACAAGACACATCGTTTTCAGATACTACAGGAAAAGTTTATATAGAGGTAAATGAGAAGTTACTGTGATGACATACATTGCAGTGAGTGAGTGAGTGTGTTTACCTACCTCATGTAGTGTGTTACCTACCTTGTAGAGTGTGTTCTCTACTTTGTAGAGTGTGTTACCTACCTCGTAGAATGTGTTTCAATGTTCCCGACCTCGTAGAGCGTGTTCCCTACCTCGTAGAGTGTGTTCCCTACCTCGTAGAGTGTGTCCCCAACCTCGCAGAGTGTGTCCCCTACCTCGTAGAGTGTGTTCCCGACCTCGTAGAGTGTGTTCCCGACCTCGTAGAGCGTGTTCCCAACCTCGTAGAGCGTGTTAGAATGTTCCCTACCTCGTAGAGTGTCCCCTACCTCGTAGAGCGTGTTCCCTACCTCGTAGAGCGTGTTTCAATGTGCCCTACCTCATAGAGCGTGTTCTCTACCTCGTAGAGGGTGTTATAATGTTCCCGACCTCGTAGAGTGTGTTACCTACCTCGTAGAGCGTGTTGTAGGTTGTGACGCTGACGGTGTTGGTGTGGATCATCAGCCTCTCTCCCAGCAGGGTGAACAGGCTGTGTGTGTGCATGATCTCCACTTTCCTCCCTGCACACACACACACACACACACACACACACACACACACACACAGCACACGCGCACACACACACACACACACAAAACAAATGTCACAGTGAGTAACAAATAATAGCGAAATGATGAACTCATCAGATCCTCAACACACACACACACATCTCCCGTCTGTCTCTGTCAGGGGCCTTTTCACCGCCTGGCCAAGAAAGGAGACAGCTAGAGGTGCTGTCAGTCACCATGGCCACCGGGGGATGAAGGGCGCGATAAATGAGAACAACCAACTGGCCCAGCCAACAGCACGTCACCATGACAACTACCGTACACTCCAAAACACCAGATCATCCAGCAGAGATCTCCTCTCCCATCTCCCTCTCCCCTCCCCTCCCCTCTTCTCCCCTCCCCCTCTACCATCCCCTCTCCTCTCCTCTCCTCTCCTCTCCCTCTCCTCTCCCTCCCCTCCCCCTCTCCCTCTCCTCTCCTCTCCTCTCCTCTCCTCTCCCCTCCTCTCCTCCCCTCCTCTACTCATTCAGACTGTGACAGCATATCATTACATCAGCATATAGTGGGTGACAGAGAGAGAGTTGGATTGGATGAATTAATGAATGGAATGTGGATGACTCTCAACTGACACTTGAGCCACTAGTCAATGAGAATGTTAGGTGATCTATCCATCCATCCATCCAGCCAGCCAGCCAGCCAGCCAGCCAGCCAGCCAGCCAGCCAGCCAGCCAGCCAGCCAGCCAGCCAGCCTCACTAGTCAATGAGAATGTTAGGTGACCTATCCATCCATCCATCCATCCAGCCAGCCAGCCAGCCAGCCAGCCAGCCAGCCAGCCAGCCAGCCAGCCAGCCAGCCAGCCAGCCAGCCAGCCAGCCTCACTAGTCAATGAGAATGTTAGGTGACCTATCCAATCCAATTCAATTCAAAGGGCTTTATTGACATGGGAAACATATGTTAACGTTGCCAAAGCAAGTGAAGTAGATAATAAACAAAAGTGAAATAACCAATAAAAATTAACAGTAAACATTACACTCACAGAAGTTCCTAAAGAATAAAAACATTACACATGTCATATTACGTCTATATACAGTGTTGTAACAATGTGGTTAATGTACAAAAGGGAAAATAAATAAACATTCAAGGTAATCAGATAATCCAGTGTGTTCTGGTCATCTTATAGTTGATTCTAAGATCTGTATTTGATCATGTATATGTTTTGGCTGTTTGTTCTTTGTTATAGAGCCAATCAGATTGGAGAAGTGGTTTACCCATACATCTCCATTTTGGATAGATAATTATTTGTGTTGTTGTTTGTTTCCAATTTTCCCAGAAGTGGTTAGAGTCTATGGATTCTTCAATTGCATTGAGCTGATTTCTGACATGCTGTGCCTTCTTTTTCCGTAGTGTATTTCTGTATTGTTTTAGTGATTCACCATAGTGAAGGCGTAGACTCAGGTTTTCCGGGTCTCTATGATTTTGATTGGACAGGTTTCTCAATTTCTTTCTTAGATTTTTGCATTCTTCATCAAACCATTTGTCATTGTTGTTAATTTTCTTCGGTTTTCTATTTGAGATTTTTAGATATGATAGGGAAGCTGAGAGGTCAAATATACAGTTAAGATTTTCTACTGCCAAGTTTACACCTTCACTATTACAGTGGAACATTTTACCCAGGAAATTGTCTAAAAGGGATTGAATTTGTTGTTGCCTAATAGTTTTTTGGTAGGTTTCCAAACTGCATTCCTTCCATCTATAGCATTTCTTAATGTTACTCAGTTCCTTTGGCTTTGATGCCTCATGATTGAGTATTGCTCTGTTCAGGTAGACTGTGATTTTGCTGTGGTCTGATAGGGGTGTCAGTGGGCTGACTGTGAACGCTCTGAGAGATTTTGAGTTGAGGTCAGTGATAAAGTAGTCTACAGTACTACTGCCAAGAGATGAGATATAGGTGTACCTACCATAGGAGTCCCCTCGAAGCCTACCGTTGACTATGTACATACCCAGCATGCAACAGAGCTGCAGGAGTTGTGACCTGTTTTAGTTGGCTATGTTGTCTCCCCCCCCCCTCACATACACACAGGACTGTGTTCAGGCGTTGACGTCAGATTTGATGAATAACCCTCCCAGAATACTTTGCTCCTGATCAGGGCTTTACCTCACAGGAAGCATGTTCTGTCACAACGATTATTCTATCAGAATCACATTAACTCAAAACAAACACACAAACTCTCTGGGCCTGCACGCTGAGCTCCACGCTCCTGCCCTTAACATAGCAGACAGGAGACAACCCTTAACAGGGGAGACAACCCTTAACAGGGGAGACAGGAGACAACCCTTAACAGGGGAGACAACCCTTAACAGGGGAGACAGGAGACAATCCTCAACAGGGCAGACAGGAGACAACCCTTAAGAGGGGAGACAGGAGACAACCCTTAAGAGGGCAGACAGGAGACAACCCTTAACAGGGGAGACTACCCTTAACAGGGGGAGACTACCCTTAACAGGGGAGACAACCCTTAACAGGGGAGACAACCCTTAACAGGGGAGACAGGAGACAACCCTTAACAGGGGAGACAGGAGACAACCCTTAACAGGGGAGAAAGGAGACAACCCTTAACAGGGGAGACAGGAGACAACCCTTAACAGGGGAGACAGGAGACAACCCTTAACAGGGCAGACAGGAGACAACCCTTAACATGGCAGACAGGAGACAACCCTTAACAGGGCAGACAGGAGACAACCCTTAACAGGGCAGACAGGAGACAACCCTTAACAGGGCCAGCAGGAGACAACCCTTAACAGGGGGGAGACAACCCTTAACAGGGGAGACAACCCTTAACAGGGGAGACAACCCTTAACAGGGGAGACAGGAGACAACCCTTAACAGGGCAGACAGGAGACAACCCTTAAGAGGGCAGACAGGAGACAGCCCTTAACAGGGGAGACAGGAGACAACCCTTAACAGGGGAGACAGGAGACAACCCTTAACATGGCAGACAGGAGACAACCCTTAACAGGGGAGACAGGAGACAACCCTTAACAGGGGAGACAGGAGACAACCCTTAACAGGGGAGACAACCCTTAACAGGGGAGACAGGATACAACCCTTAACATGGCAGACAGGAGACAACCCTTAACAGGGCAGACAGGAGACAACCCTTAACAGGGCAGACAGGAGACAACCCTTAAGAGGGCCAGACAGGAGACAACCCTTAACATGACAGACAACCCTTAACAGGGAGACAGGAGACAACCCTTAACAGGGAGGACAGGAGACAACCCTTAACAGGGCAGACAGGAGACAACCCACACGCATGGGGCTCCTTCATGACTGTCCTTAACATAGCAGACAGGAGACAACCCTTAACAGGGCAGACAGGAGACAACCCTTAACAGGGCCAGCAGGAGACAACCCTTAACAGGGCCAGCAGGAGACAACCCTTAACAGGGAGACAGGAGACAACCCTTAACAGGGCCAGCAGGAGACAACCCTTAACAGGGGAGATAACCCTTAACAGTGGGAGACAGGAGACAACCCTAAACAGGGGAGACAGGAGACAACCCTTAACAGGGGAGACAGGAGACAACCCTTAACAGGGGAGACAGGAGACAACCCTTAACAGGGCAGACAGGAGACAACCCTTAACATGGCAGCAGGAGACAACCCTTAACAGGGGAGACAACCCTTAACAGGGAGACAGGAGACAATCCTTAACAGGGGGAGACAACCCTTAACAGGGGGAGACAACCCTTAACAGGGGAGACAGGAGACAACCCTCAACAGGGCAGACAGGAGACAACCCTTAACAGGGGAGACAGGAGACAACCCTTAAGAGGGGAGACAGGAGACAACCCTTAACAGGGGAGACAGGAGACAACCCTTAACAGGGCAGACAGGAGACAACCCTTAACAGGGCAGACAGGAGACAACCCTTAACAGGGGAGACAGGAGACAACCCTTAACAGGGGAGACAGGAGACAACCCTTAACAGGGGAGACAGGAGACAACCCTTAACAGGGGTGACGCCTTCATTACTGTCCTTATTCTGACTTCACTAAACTTTTAAGGTTATTTAATGTAGGAGCCAACATGGTATTGTCAATTAGCTTATGCTCCGATCAAACACTCACACATCCATCCATCCACGCACACATCCCCCGATCCACCCACCCACCCATCCATCCATCCACCCACACATCCACCCACCCATACATCCATCCACCCACCCACCCATCCATCCATCCATCCATCCATCCATCCGCCCACCCACCCACCCACCCATCCATGTACTCACTTGTGTCCGAGGTGTTTGAGGAAGTATCCCAGGACTTTGAGAGCCTGGACTCTGATGCTCTCAGTCTTAGAGGCTAGGAGTTTACAGATCACCCTGGAACACAGTCAAGCCAGACACCATACAGTCAGACAGTCAGCCAGCCAGACACCATACAGTCAGACAGTCAGCCAGACGCCATACAGTCAGCCAGACACCATACAGTCAGCCAGACACCATACAGTCAGCCAGACACCATACAGTCAGACAGACCCCATACAGTCAGACAGACCCCATACAGTCAGACAGTCAGCCAGACACCATACAGTCAGACAGACAGCCAGACAGTCAGCCAGACACCATACAGTCAGCCAGACACCATACAGTCAGCCAGACACCATACAGTCAGCCAGACCCCATACAGTCAGACAGTCAGCCAGACACCATACAGTCAGACAGACACCATACAGTCAGTCAGTCAGCCAGACACCATACAGTCAGACAGTCAGCCAGACAGTCAGACAATCAGCCAGACACCATACAGTCAGCCAGACACCATACAGTCAGACAGACACCATACAGTCAGCCAGACACCATACAGTCAGACAGTCAGCCAGACACCATACAGTCAGACAGACGCCATACAGTCAGACAGACACACCATACAGTCAGCCAGACACCATAGTCAGTCAGACAGACACCATACAGTCAGACAGACGCCATACAGTCAGACAGACACCATACAGTCAGACAGACGCCATACAGTCAGCCAGACACCATACAGTCAGCCAGACACCATACAGTCAGCCAGACACCATACAGTCAGCCAGACGCCATACAGTCAGCCAGACACCATACAGTCAGCCAGACACCATACAGTCAGCCAGACACCATACAGTCAGCCAGACACCATACAGTCAGCCAGACACCATACAGTCAGCCAGACACCATACAGTCAGCCAGACACCATACAGTCAGCCAGACACCATACAGTCAGCCAGACACCAGCCAGACACAGTCAGCCAGACACCATACAGTCAGCCAGACACCATACAGTCAGCCAGACACCATACAGTCAGACAGACACCATACAGTCAGACAGACACCATACAGTCAGACAGACACCATACAGTCAGACAGACACCATACTGTATCATATCCTGTATCATATCCTGTTCCTGTATCATATCCTGTTCCTGTATCATATCCTGTTCCTGTATCATATCCTGTTCCTGTATCATATCCTGTTCCTGTATCATATCCTGTCCCTGTATCATATCCTGTCCCTGTATCATATCCTGTCCCTGTATCATATCCTGTTCCTGTATCATATCCTGTTCCTGTATCATATCCTGTTCCTGTATCATATCCTGTATCCTGTATCATATCCTGTATCATATCCTGTTCCTGTATCATATCCTGTTTCTGTATCATATCCTGTTCCTGTATCATATCCTGTTCCTGTATCATATCCTGTTCCTGTATCATATCCTGTTCCTGTTCATATCCTATCATATCCTGTTCCTGTATCATATCCTGTTCCTGTATCATATCCTGTTCCTGTATCATATCCTGTCCCTGTATCATATCCTGTCCCTGTATCATATCCTGTTCCTGTATCATATCCTGTTCCTGTATCATATCCTGTTCCTGTATCATATCCTGTATCCTGTATCATATCCTGTATCATATCCTGTTCCTGTATCATATCCTGTTTCTGTATCATATCCTGTTCCTGTATCATATCCTGTTCCTGTATCGTATCCTGTATCATATCCTGTTCCTGTATCATATCCTGTTCCTGTATCCTGTATCTTATCCTGTATCCTGTATCATATCCTGTTCCTGTATCCTGTATCTTATCCTGTTCCTGTATCATATCCTGTTCCTGTATCCTGTATCATATCCTGTATCCTGTATCATATCCTGTTCCTGTATCCTGTATCATATCCTGTTTGGCTGTCCTTCTACCTGTGTGTGTGGTGTGTGTATATACCGTATGCCATTCCTCTGGTCGAAGGCTGGGATCATGGAGGCTGGGTGTTCTGACATCAGAGCCACCAACAACTGAAGAACATCATGGATATTGTCATCCTGGAGATTATATATATATATATATATATATAGAGAGAGAGAGAGAGAGAGAGAGAGAGAGAAAGAGAGAGGGAGAGTGTAATGATTACTGTTCATCACTTACTTTGGCAATGTTAACATATGTTTCCCCTGCCAATAAAGCCCTTAAATTGAATTGAGAGAGAGAGAGAGAGAGAGAGAGGGAGAGATGCAGAGAGAGAGAGAGAGAGAGAGGCAGAGAGAGAGAGACAGTAGAGTTGTGTTTACCTCATGCATGGTCAGCAAGTAGTTCAGGATGCTCTGTAGCTCATCTTCCTTCACACCCCGATCCTGGAGAGACAGAGAGAGAGAGAGACAGAGACAGAGAGAGACAGAGAGAGAGAAAATTAACAATAATGACAAATGGTTTGATGAAGAATGCAAAAATCTAAGAAAGAAATTGAGAAACCTGTCCAACCAAAAACATAGAGACCCGGAAAACCTGAGTCTACGCCTTCACTATGGTGAATCACTAAAACAATACAGAAATACACTACGGAAAAAGAAGGAACAGCATGTCAGAAATCAGCTCAATGCAATTGAAGAATCCATAGACTCTAACCACTTCTGGGAAAATTGGAAAACACTAAACAAACAACAACACGAAGAATTATCTATCCAAAATGGAGATGTATTGGTAAACCACTTCTCCAATCTTTTTGGCTCTATAACAAAGAATAAAGAGCAAAAACATATACATGATCAAATACAGATCTTAGAATCAACTATTAAAGACTACCAGAACCCACTGGATTCTCCAATTACAGTGAATGAGTTACAGGACAAAATAAAAACCCTCCAACCCAAAAAGGCCTGTGGTGTTGATGGTATCCTCAATGAAATGATCAAATATACAGACAACAAATTCCAATTGGCTATACTAAAACTCTTTAACATCATACTTAGCTCTGGCATCTTCCCCAATATTTGGAACCAAGGACTGATCACCCCAATCCACAAAAGTGGAGACAAATTTGACCCCAATAACTACCGTGGAATATGTGTCAACAGTAACCTTGGGAAAATCCTCTGCATTATTATTAACAGCAGACTCGTACATTTCCTCAATGAAAACAATGTACTGAGCAAATGTCAAATTGGCTTTTTACCAAATTACCGTACAACAGACCATGTATTCACCCTGCACACCCTAATTGACAACCAAACAAACCAAAACAAAGGCAAAGTCTTCTCATGCTTTGTTGATTTCAAAAAGCCTTCGACTCAATCTGGCATGAGGGTCTGCTATACAAACTGATGGAAAGTGGTGTTGGGGGTAAAACATACGACATTATAAAATCCATGTACACAAACAACAAGTGTGCGGTTAAAATTGGCAAAAAACACACACATTTCTTCACACAGGGTCGTGGGGTTAGACAGGGATGCAGCTTAAGCCCCACCCTCTTCAACATATATATCAACGAATTGGCGCAGGCACTAGAAGAGTCTGCAGCACCCGGCCTCCCCCTGCTAGAATCCGAAGTCAAATGTCTGCTGTTTGCTGATGATCTGGTGCTTCTGTCACCAACCAAGGAGGGCCTACAGCAGCACCTAGATCTTATGCACAGATTCTGTCAGACCTGGGACCTGACAGTAAATCTCAGTAAGACCAAAATAATGGTGTTCCAAAAAAGGTCCAGTCACCAGGACCACAAATACAAATTCCATCTAGACACTGTTGCCCTAGACCACACAAAAAACTATACATACCTTGGCCTAAACATCAGCTCCACAGGAAGAACAAACACCATTGTAAATACACCCATATTTATGCTTATTTATTTTATCTTGTGTCCTTTAACCATTTGTACATTGTTAAAACACTGTATATATATATATATAATATGACATTTGTAATGTCTTTACTGTTTTGAAACTTCTGTATGTGTAATGTTTACTGTTAATTTTTGTTGTTTTTCACTTTATATATTCACTTTGTATGTTGTCTACCTCACTTGCTTTGGCAATGTTAACACATGTTTCCCATGTCAATAAAGCCCTTGAATTGAATTGAGAGAGAGAGACAGAGAGAAACAGAGAGACAGAGAGACAGAGAGACAGAGAGACAGAGAGAGAGAGAGAGGAGAGACAGAGAGAGGAGAGAGAGAGAGACAGAGAGAGAGAGAGAGAGAGACAGAGACAGAGAGAGAGAGAGAGAGACAGAGACAGAGAGAGAGAGAGAGAGAGACAGAGAGAGAGAGAGAGAGAGAGAGAGACAGAGACAGAGAGACAGAGAGACAGAGACAGAGAGAGAGAGACAGAGAGAGAGAGAGAGAGAGAGAGCAAGATAGAGAAGAGATTAGATAATATCCCATACACCAAATCCACTTACAGTATATTGCTGTAGAATTCCACATCCAACGACTCCGTCTCTCAATTCTCTTTCCTCAGGTGATAATTGTTTTGTAACCGCCTATTAATACCAGCCACCTCTGTACACTGTTTTCAGTTCATTAACAAAAAACAACAGGATGGACAGAATGTATCATTCAGCAGGGACAAAGGCAAAACATCTGTCAACGTGAAATGTGTTTGTTCAAATTGTCTCATATGTTAATTCAACTATAAATGATTACTTGGACACTATTGTAGTCACACAAACTGTTCTTTTAACATACAATGTTTTCAATGTACATATTTGACACACGTTGACATATATCACACAAGCTAATTCATACAGTCATTAATATTTAACATGTCCTCAACTGGGATTTGAACTCACAACCTTTTGGTTCACAGCCATTCCAATCTTCCTGCTAGGCCACCATGTCAGTAACTGATTTCACCTGTATTGCTACACTTTGGACTTCAAAGGAAATCTCAGCTTTTGTTAAAAATAAATTATATTTATCATAGTGATTCAGGACTAACATTTAAAACAGGTTGCCCCAGCAACATGTAACAATTATACAGAAAAACTCTCATATTGCTGAGATAAATTACATTAAATGAATGATGAGAGGAGGCACTAATAATATGGTGACCAAGTGTGAACCAAGAGGTTGTGAGTTCAAATCCCACGTGAGGACATGTTGAATATTAATGACTAAGCAGGACGATTGGAATGGCTGTGAACCAAAAGGTTGTGAGTTCAAATCCCAGGTGAGGACATGTTGAATATTAATGACTAAGCAGGAAGATTGGAATGGCTGTGAACCAAAAGGTTGTGAGTTCAAATCCCAGTTGAGGACATGTTGAATATTAATGACTAAGCAGGAAGATTGGAATGGCTGTGAACCAAAAGGTTGTGAGTTCATATCCCAGGTGAGGACATGTTGAATATTAATGACTAAGCAGGAAGATTGGAATGGCTGTGAACCAAGAGGTTGTGAGTTCATATCCCAGGTGAGGACATGTTGAATATTAATGACTGTATAAATGGAACAATTAAAATAATTTATTAAGTTGAAAACATTGGATGTTAAAAGCACTGTTTGTGTGACCAGTCATTTTTTAGATAAAATGCTCAAATAGACAAGACACTTTTAAATTTACTGATTTTTTTCCTACGTTTTCTCAACTTGGAGATATATTTATTTGATTTATTATAATATATATATATTTATTAATATTTATTCATTATTTATTTATTTGTTCGGGTAACACTTGGACCTAAAATAAAAAATAAAAAATGCTACTTAATAATAATTAGTTGAAACAATTTGATTTGCAGACACCCCGGTTCGAATCCAGGCTGTATCTCGTCCGTCCCATAGGGCGGCGCACAATTGGCTCGGGATAGGCCGTCATTGTAAACATGAACTTGTTTTTACATAAAGGTTAAATAAAAAATAAAGCCCTCGGCATCTCAGAGTGGAAACAATTACATTTATGAAAATGTTGTCCCAACCCGTATCACATATGTGTGTTTACTGTTTGGGTTTTAAAACACCCGCGGCTACAGAGGACGGAGAGAGAGACATGATTCACCTGAAACAATAATGAAAAAAAGTCAAAAGGGGGGAAAGAGGGATAAAGTGAAAATTATTTTTAACAGATGAGAGGCGTTGCTTGGCAACCACACTAACCACTTCCTGTCAACAACACACACACGGTATCGCACACACACATACTTTTTAGAGCACTGGTCCATCATACAATTCTTCACACCTCCGATTACCCAGAACCCCCCCAGGGGGCTTGAGACAAACAAACAGACAAGTAAACAAACCAACAGAGTGAGGAGAGGAGGAGAGAGAGGGGGAGAGAGAGGGGGAGAGAGAGGGGGGAGAGAGGGGGAGAGAGAGGGGGAGAGAGAGGGGGGAGAGAGGGGGAAGAGAGAGGGGGAAGAGAGAGGGGAGAGAGAGGGGGAAGAGAGAGGGGAAGAGAGAGGGGGAAGAGAGAGGGGAAGAGAGAGGGGGAGAGAGAGGGGGAGAGAGAGGGGGAGAGAGAGGGGGAGAGAGGGGGAAGAGAGAGGGGGAGAGAGGGGAAGAGGGAGGAGAGAGAGGGGGGAGAGAGAGAGGAGAAGAGAGAGGAGGAGAGAGAGAGGAGAGAGAGAGATGAGGAGAGAGAGATGAGGAGAGAGAGATGAGGAGAGAGAGAGAGGAGGAGAGAGAGAGGAGGAGAGAGAGAGGAGAAGAGAGAGAGGAGAGGAGAGAGTATGAGAGGAGAGAGTATGAGAAGAGAGAGGAGAAGAGAGAGAGGAGAAGAGAGAGAGGAGATGAGAGAGGAGAAGAGAGAGACGAGAGGAGAGAGAGGAGAGGAGAGAGTAGGAGAAGAGAGAGAGGAGAAGAGAGAGAGGAGAGGAGAGAGTAGGATAAGAGAGAGAGGAGAAGAGAGAGAGGAGAAGAGAGAGAGGAGAGGAGAGAGAGGAGAGGAGAGAGAGAGGAGGAGAGAGAGGAGAAGAGATGATTGGAGAGGAGGAGTGACATGAAAAAGATGTCTTCATCACAGAGCTGTATGGTGCCCAAGAACAGAACTACGTATCGGAAAGGTCAATGATAACATTGGACAATGGATCAGATCCTCTGTATGGACCACCACCACCCAGGACAACGGATCGGATCCCAGCCGGAGACCCAAAACAACGGCGCCGCAGAAGGGGCTGATGGAGCGGCCTTCTGGTCAGGCTCCATAGACGGGCTCATGGCTCAACCCTCCAGAGTATTCTCCAATGTCCAGTCTCTTGACAACAAGGTAGATTAAAAATCAACGGTTGCCTTCCATAGAGACATCAGAGATGGTAACATTCTATGTTTCACGGAAACAGAATCAGAATCGGTTCAGCCACTGTGCTTCTCCAAGCTTCAGAGATAATCACCTCTCTGGGAAGAGGAAGGGCTGGCAATTCTACCTACCAAGAGAATTCTCGTAAATGATATTCACAGCTGTGTACATTCCCCCTCAAACAGACACCAAGACAGCCCTCAAGGAACTTCACTGGACTCTTATGTAAACTGGAAACTACATTATATATACACTGCTCAAAACAATAAAGGGAACACTAAAATAACACATCCTAGATCTGAATGAATGAAAATATTTGTATTAAATACTTTTTTTCTTTACATAGTTGAATGCGCTGACAACAAAATCACACAAAAATTATCAATGGAAATCAAATGTATCAACCCATGGAGGTCTGGATTTGGAGTCACAGTACAAAATTAAAGTGGAAAACCACACTACAGGCTGATCCAACTTTGATGTAATGTCCTTAAAACAAGTCAAAATGAGGCTCAGTAGTGTGTGTGGCCTCCACGTGCCTGTAAGACCTACCTACAACGCCTGGGCATGCTCCCGATGAGGTGGCGGATGGTCTCCTGAGGGATCTCCTCCCAGACCTGGACTAAAGCATCCGCCAACTCCTGGACAGTCTGTGGTGCAACGTGGCGTTGGTGGATGGAGTGAGACATGATGTCACAGATGTCACAGATGTGCTCAATTGGATTCAGGTCTGGGGAACGGGCGGGCCAGTCCATAGCATCAATACCTTCCTCTTGCAGGAACTGCTGACACACTCCAGCCACATGAGGTCTAGCATTGTCTTGCATTAGGAGGAACCCAGGGCCAACCGCACCAGCATATGGTCTCACAAGGGGTCTGAGGATCTCATCTCGGTACCTAATGGCAGTCAGGCTACCTCTGGCGAGCACATGGAGGGCTGTGCGTCCCCCAAAAGAAATGCCAGCCCACACCATGACTGACCCACCGCCAAACCGGTCATGCTGGAGGATGTTGCAGGCAGCAGAACGTTCTCCACTGCGTGCAGAGTGTTGGATGTTCTCAGAGTGTTGGATGTTCTCAGAGTGTTGGATGTTCTCAGTATAGACGGTGAGTGTTGGATGTTCTCAGAGTGTTGGATGTTCTCAGAGTGTTGGGTGTTCTCAGAGTGTTGGGTGTTCTCAGAGTGTTGGGTGTTCTCAGAGTGTTGGATGTTCTCAGAGTGTTGGGTGTTCTCAGAGTGTTGGGTGTTCTCAGAGTGTTGGATGTTCTCAGAGTGTTGGGTGTTCTCAGAGTGTTGGGTGTTCTCAGAGTGTTGGGTGTTCTCAGAGTGTTGGGTGTTCTCAGAGTGTTGGGTGTTCTCAGAGTGTTGGATGTTCTCAGAGTGTTGGATGTTCTCAGAGTGTTGGATGTTCTCAGAGTGTTGGATGTTCTCAGAGTGTTGGGTGTTCTCAGAGTGTTGGGTGTTCTCAGAGTGTTGGATGTTCTCAGAGTGTTGGGTGTTCTCAGAGTGTTGGATGTTCTCAGAGTGTTGGATGTTCTCAGAGTGTTGGATGTTCTCAGAGTGTTGGATTTTCTCAGAGTGTTGGATATTCTCAGAGTATTTTCAATGCTTTCAGACAATGTGATTAATTGCTGGAAAAAAACTAAAAAAGTTACCTTGAGTTAACTGAATAAACTGTGACATCCCTAATAAAAATCTATGTAGTTCAGTACCTTGAGTATCAGTTGTATGAGGAACTACTGGATGAAGTAGTTATGGTGTGTTGTATGTAGTATGTAGTATGTAAAACAGTCACGTTACCTTGAGTATGAGTTGTTTGAGGAACAGCAGAATGAAGGCTCTGAGAGAGACGATCTCCTTCTGGGATGGCCTCGGTCCATCTGCACACAGACAACATTAAAACAACGTTAATATAACATCAACGGAATTTAAATTCATGTTAATTCAACGTTAGAAAAACGGTAATACAACATTATTTAAAAAAACATTCAGTCATTCCATCAACACACAGAAAATATTCAGTCATTCCATCAACACACAGAAAACATTCAGTCATTCCATCAACACACAGAAAACATTCAGTCATTCCATCAACACACAGAAAATATTCAGTCATTCCATCAACACACAGAAAACATTCAGTCATTCCATCAACACACAGAAAATATTCAGTCATTCCATCAACACACAGAAAACATTCAGTCATTCCATCAACACACAGAAAACATTCAGTCATTCCATCAACACACAGAAAACATTCAGTCATTCCATCAACACACAGAAAACATTCAGTCATTCCATCAACACACAGAAAACATTCAGTCATTCCATCAACACACAGAAAACATTCAGTCATTCCATCAACACACAGAAAACATTCAGTCATTCCATCAACACACAGAAAATATTCAGTCATTCCATCAACACACAGAAAACATTGTCATTCCATCAACACACAGAAAACATTCAGTCATTCCATCAACACACAGAAAACATTCAGTCATTCCATCAACACACAGAAAACATTCAGTCATTCCATCAACACACAGAAAACATTCAGTCATTCCATCAACACACAGAAAACATTCAGTCATTCCATCAACACACAGAAAACATTCAGTCATTCCATCAACACACAGAAAACATTCAGTCATTCCATCAACACACAGAAAACATTCAGTCATTCCATCAACACACAGAAAACATTCAGTCATTCCATCAACACACAGAAAACATCAACACAACGTTTCATTCAGGTCCACACGGGATCTAGGAAACAACATGTGACGTTACCCATCTGCCCGTGACGTTACCCATCTGTCTGTGACGTTACCCATCTGTGTGTGACGTTACCCATCTGTGTGTGACGTTACCCATCTGTGTGTGACGTTACCCATCTGTGTGTGACGTTACCCATCTGTGTGTGACGTTACCCATCTGTGTGTGACGTTACCCATCTGTGTGTGGCGTTACCCATCTGTGTGTGACGTTACCCATCTGTGTGTGACGTTACCCACCTGTGTGTGACGTTACCCATCTGCCCGTGACGTTACCCATATGTGTGTGACGTTACCCATCTGTGTGTGACGTTACACATCTCTGTGTACCCATCTCTGTGTGACGTTACCCATCTGTGTGTGACGTTACCCATCTGTGTGTTACCCACGTTACCCATCTGTGTGTGACGTTACCCATCTGTGTGTGACGTTACCCATCTTTGTGTGACGTTACCCATCTGTTACCCATCTGTGTGACGACGTTACCCATCTGTCTGTGACGGTACCCATCTGTCTGTGACGTTACCCATCTGTTACCCATCTGTCTGTGACGTTACCCATCTGTGTGTGACGTTACCCATCTGTGTGTGTGCGTGTGTGTGTGTGTGTGTGTGTGTACCTACCCAGTCCTTTAGGTGTGATGCCGCTGCTCTCCAGTGGGTTGCTGACCCAGTAGTAGTACTTCAGCGTGTGCATCAGCTGCAGCACGGTACCGACGCGACGGATGGTGCTGTAGATGGTCGACGTCCCAATGAACTCCGCAGACAGGTAGGTGTACAGGGACAACTGGACCTGGAGGGAGAAACCCGTAACACATACAGGGAGGAGAGAGAGAGACACAGCAACTATCAACTGAAGGTGTTGTCCTCTACCCCCCTCCTTGCTTGTCCTCTACCCTCCTCTCCTCTCTTGTCCTCTACCCTCCTCTCATGTCCTCCACCCTCCTCTCATGTCCTCTACCCTCCCCTCCCGTCCTCTACCCTCCTCTCTCCCGTCCTCTGCCCCCCCCTCCCGTCCCTCTACCCTCCCCTCCCGTCCTCTACCCTCCCCTCCCGTCCTCTACCCTCCCCTCCCGTCCTCTACCCTCCCTCATGTCCTCCACCCTCCTCTCATGTCCTCTACCCTCCCCTCCCGTCCTCTACCCTCCCCTCCCGTCCTCTACCCTCCCCTCCCGTCCTCTACCCTCCCCTCCCGTCCTCTACCCTCCCCTCCCGTCCTCCACCCTCCCTCATGTCCTCCACCCTCCCCTCATGTCCTCCACCCTCATGTCATGTCCTCCACCCTCCTCTCATGTCATGTCCTCCACCCTCCTCTCCTCTCATGTCCTCCACCCTCCTCTCCTCTCATGTCCTCCACCCTCCCTCCCTCTCATGTCCTCCATCCTCCCCCTCCTGTCCTCCATCCTCCCCTCCTGTCCTCCATCCTCTCCCTCCTGTCCTCCATCCTCCCCCTCCTGTCCTCCATCCTCCCCTCCTGTCCTCCATCCTCCCCTCTGTCCTCCACCCTCCTCTCATGTCCTCCATCCTCCCCTCCTGTCCTCCCCTCCTCCTCTCATGTCCTCCACCCTCCTCTCATGTCCTCCACCCTCCTCTCATGTCCTCCACCCTCCTCTCATGTCCTCCACCCTCCTCTCATGTCCTCCACCCTCCTCTCCTGTCCTCCACCCTCCCCTCATGTCCTCCATCCTCCCCTCCTGTCCTCCATCCTCCCCTCCTGTCCTCCATCCTCCCCTCCTGTCCTCCACCCTCCCCTCCTGTCCTCCATCCTCCCCTCCTGTCCTCCACCCTCCTCTCATGTCCTCCATCCTCCTCTCATGTCCTCCATCCTCCTCTCATGTCCTCCATCCTCCTCTCATGTCCTCCACCCTCCTCTCATGTCCTCCACCCTCCTCTCATGTCCTCCACCCTCCTCTCATGTCCTCCACCCTCCTCTCATGTCCTCTACCCTCCTCTCATGTCCTCTACCCTCATCTCATGTCCTCTACCCTCATCTCATGTCCTCTACCCTCATCTCATGTCCTCTACCCTCCTCTCATGTCCTCTACCCTCCTCTCATGTCCTGTCCTCTACCCTCCTCTCATGTCCTCTACCCTCCTTTCATGTCTTCAGGATCAAGGGAAAGGTGAACGGAACAAAGTACAGAGAGATCCTTGATGAAAACCTGCTCCAGAGCGCTCAGGACCTTAGACTGGGGCAAAGGTTAACTTTCCAACAGGACAATGACCCTAAGCACACTGCCAAGACAATGCAGGAGTAGCTTCACGACAAGTCTCAATGTCCTTGAGTGGCCAGAGCCCCGACTTCAACCCAATCAAACTTCTCTGGAGAGACCTGATAGCTGTGCAGCGACGCTCCTCATCCAACCTGACAGAGCTTGAGAGAATCTGCAGAGAAGAATGGGAGAAACTCCCCAAATACAGGTGTGCCAAGCTTGTAGCATCATACCCAAGAAGACTCAAGGCTGTAATCGCTGCCAAAGGTGCTTCAACAAAGTACTGAGTAAAGGGTCTGAATACTTATGTAAATGTGATATTTCAGTTTTTGTTTTTAATAAATTTGCAAAAATGTATAAAAATCTGTTTTTGTTTTGTCATTATGGGGTATTGTGATGTCAGAATGGGGTATTGTGAAGTCAGAATGGGGTATTGTGATGTCAGAATGGGGTATTGTGTGTAGATTGATGATGAAAAACAACTACTTAATAAATTTTAGAATACGGCTGTAACGTAACAAAATGTGGAAAAAGTGAAGGTTTGCATCGTGCCAAAAACTCAGCTAATTTCCACCTTTCCGAATAGTCATTTCTTAAGATTTTTACAAGTGAGCATGTGACATGACCTCTCAACTCTTCCTGTGGGCCCTCCCACTGATGCATTAATCAATTCCCCAGTATTCCTGTGGGCCCTCCCACTGATGCATTAATCAATTCCCCAGTATTCCTGTGGGCCCTCCCACTGATGCATTAATCAATTCCCCAGTATTCCTGTGGGCCCTCCCACTGATGCATTAATCAATTACCCAGTATTCCTGTGGGCCCTCCCACTGATGCATTAATCAATTCCCCAGTATTCCTGTTGGCCTCCCACTGATGCATTAATCAATTCCCCAGTATTCCTGTGGGCCCTCCCACTGATGCATTAATCAATTCCCCAGTATTCCTGTGGGCCCTCCCACTGATGCATTAATCAATTCCCCAGTATTCCTGTGGGCCCTCCCACTGATGCATTAATCAATTCCCCAGTATTCCTGTGGGCCCTCCCACTGATGCATTAATCAATTCCCCAGTATTCCTGTGGGCCCTCCCACTGATGCATTAATCAATTCCCCAGTATTCCTGTTGGCCCTCCCACTGATGCATTAATCAATTCCCCAGTATTCCTGTGGGCCCTCCCACTGATGCATTCATCAATTCCCCAGTATTCCTGTTGGCCCTCCCACTGATGCATTAATCAATTCCCCAGTATTCCTGTTGGCCCTCCCACTGATGCATTAATCAATTCCCCAGTATTCCTGTTGGCCCTCCCACTGATGCATTAATCAATTCCCCAGATTCCTGTTGGCCCTCCCACTGATGCATTAATCAATTCCCCAGTATTCCTGTGGGCCCTCCCACTGACGCATTAATCAATTCCCCAGTATTCCTGTGGGCCCTCCCACTGATGCATTAATCAATTCCCCAGTATTCCTGTGGGCCCTCCCACTGATGCATTAATCAATTCCCCAGTATTCCTGTGGGCCCTCCCACTGATGCATTAATCAATTCCCCAGTATTCCTGTGGGCCCTCCCACTGATGCATTAATCAATGCCAAACATGGTTTGATCCAACGCAAAATCCTAAACCGCTCTCACTGAACTAAACTCAGGATCTCTCTAATAATCTGATGTTCACCCCGTTTGCTTCATTTAAAAACTACGTTTTGGTCCTGCTCTTCTCTACATAACTATTGGTCCTGCTCTTCTCTACATAACTATTGGTCCTGCTCCTCTCTACATAACTATTGGTCCTGCTCCTCTCTACATAACTATTGATCCTGCTCTTCTCTACATAACTATTGGTCCTGCTCTTCTCTACATAACTATTGGTCCTGCTCTCTCTACATAACTATTGGTCCATAACTATCCTGCTCTTCTCTACATCCTGTCCTCTTCTCTACATAACTATTGGTCCTGCTCTTCTCTACATAACTATTGGTCCTGCTCCTCTCTACATAACTATTGGTCCTGCTCCTCTCTACATAACTATTGGTCCTGCTCCTCTCTACATAACTATTGGTCCTGCTCTTCTCTACATAACTATTGGTCCTGCTCTTCTCTACATAACTATTGGTCCTGCTCCTCTCTACATAACTATTGGTCCTGCTCTTCTCTACATAACTATTGGTCCTGCTCCTCTCTACATAACTATTGGTCCTGCTCTTCTCTACATAACTATTGGTCCTGCTCTTCTCTACATAACTATTGGTCCTGCTCCTCTCTACATAACTATTGGTCCTGCTCTTCTCTACATAACTATTGGTCCTGCTCCTCTCTACATAACTATTGGTCCTGCTCCTCTCTACATAACTATTGGTCTACATAACTATTGGTCCTGCTCTCCTCTCTACATAACTATTGGTCCTGCTCCTCTCTACATAACTATTGGTCCTGCTCCTCTCTACATAACTATTGGTCCTGCTCCTCTCTACATAACTATTGGTCCTGCTCTTCTCTACATAACTATTGGTCCTGCTCTTCTCTACATAACTATTGGTCCTGCTCTTCTCTACATAACTATTGGTCCTGCTCTTCTCTACATAACTATTGGTCCTGCTCTTCTCTACATAACTATTGGTCCTGCTCTTCTCTACATAACTATTGGTCCTGCTCTTCTCTACATAACTATTGGTCATAACTGTCCTCTTCTCTACATAACTATTGGTCCTGCTCCTCTCTACATAACTATTGGTCCTGCTCTTCTCTACATAACTATTGGTCCTGCTCTTCTCTACATAACTATTGGTCCTGCTCCTCTCTACATAACTATTGGTCCTGCTCTTCTCTACATAACTATTGGTCTCTAACTACCATATCTAAAGTATTTTTCTTACCACCTCAGGCTCATCTGAGGAGTTTACACAAACACCATCTAAGTTCAGATATTTAAAACCTTTCTATTCCTCGCTCATTCTCTCCCCCCGTCTCCCTCTCTCCCGTGTCTCTCTCTCACACACACACACACACACACACACACACACACACACAGCTTGCTCCCACTCCCACATCCTTAGCCCCCTCACACACACTGCCACCATCAAGGGTAATTAGAAATATCTTTAGGTGTCTCCTAACGAGGTGTCTCCTAACGAGGTGTCTCCTAACGAGGTGTCTCCTAACGAGGTGTCTCCTAACGAGGTGTCTCCTAACGAGGTGTCTCCTAACGAGGTGTCTCCTAACGAGGTGTCTCCTAACGAGGTGTCTCCTAACGAGGTGTCTCCTAACATAGTGGTAGTCGAACACACTGGACTGACACTATACCCACTAGTGCAACAGCTAATTCAGAACTGACATTAGCCAGCTCAAGAGCTGAATCCATCCTCTCTCTCTCTTCCATCTCCTCTCTCCTGCTCTCTCTTCTATATCCTCTCTCTTCCACCTCCTCTCTCTTCCACCTCCTCTCTCCTGCTCTCTCTTCTATATCCTCTCTCTTCCACCTCCTCTCTCCTACTCTCTCTTCCATATCCTCCCTCTTCCATCTCCTCTCTCCTGCTCTCTCTTCTATATCCTCTCTCTCCCATCTCCTCTCTCCTGCTCTCTCTTCCATCTCCTCTCTCCTGCTCTCTCTTCTATATCCTCTCTCTTCCATCTCCTCTCTCCTGCTCTCTCTTCCATCTCCTCTCTCCTGCTCTCTCTTCTATATCCTCTCTCTCCCATCTCCTCTCTCCTGCTCTCTCTTCCATCTCCTCTCTCCTGCTCTCTCTTCTATATCCTCTCTCTTCCATCTCCTCTGTCTTTCCCCTCCCCCCACTGCATCTCTCTTTTCAGCTGTTATCTCTTCTATATTCTCTCTCACGTTCTTTTCTTCTACCCCTGTCATTTTACACACTTTTCTTTTATTCCTTGTCTCTCTCACAACAAATCTTCCTTCCAGTTGCTGTGGGGAATCAGCTCTGGAGAAAGATTATAGGATCTGGGCAGAACTATACGGGCTGTGTGTATCCAGACGGTACTGTAGATCAGGACACTCTCACTCTCTCTCTCCCTACCTTAGCGGGTGTGTGTATCCAGATGGCAGCGTTGAAGAGGACGTGGTCACACAGCTGTTTGAGTAGCGGCGCTCCGTGTGTTAACCCGTCCAGGTACTTAGCAAAGGACAAGAACTGTTCCAGCACCGCTCTGGTGATGTGGACTCTGGACGACTGGAGAGAGAGAGAGTCAACCTGTCAATCAATCATTCAAACCATAAGGACTGATCTAACACCGCTCTGGTGATGTGGACCCTGGATGACTGGAGAGAGACGAGGGAGAGAGAGAGAGTCAACCTGTCAATCAATCATTCAAACCATAAGGACTGATCTAACACCGCTCTGGTGATGTGGACCCTGGATGACTGGAGAGAGAGACGAGGGAGAGAGAGAGAGAGTCAACCTGTCAATCAATCATTCAAACCATAAGGACTGATCTAACACCGCTCTGGTGATGTGGACCCTGGACGACTGGAGAGAGAGAGTCAACCTGTCAATCAATCATTCAAACCATAAGGACTGATCTAACACCGCTCTGGTGATGTGGACCCTGGACGACTGGAGAGAGACGAGGGAGAGAGAGAGAGAGTCAACCTGTCAATCAATCATTCAAACCATAAGGACTGATCTAACACCGCTCTGGTGATGTGGACCCTGGACGACTAGAGAGAGACGAGGGAGAGAGAGAGACAACCTGTCAATCAATCAATCAAACCATAAGGACTGATCTAACACCGCTCTGGTGATGTGGACCCTGGACGACTAGAGAGAGACGAGGGAGAGAGAGAGAGTCAACCTGTCAATCAATCAATCAAACCATAAGGACTGATCTAACACCGCTCTGGTGATGTGGACCCTGGACGACTGGAGAGAGAAGAGGGAGAGAATCAATCAAATCAGTAACTCAATCAGTCGTATTGTGAGCGAATGTTTACCTTCTCCAGCAGGTACCCGATCACCAGGAATCCTTTTCCCCCCAGCATCTGTTCCTGCATGGCCACGGAGCTCTTCAACAGATCAACCAGGAACGCCAGGAGGGTGGCACTGCAACACAGGAACACACAGATTAATACACCCAGGAGGGTGGCACTGCAACACAGAAACACACAGATTAATACACCCAGGAGGGTAGCACTGCAACACAGAAACACACAGATTAATACACCCAGGAGGGTGGCACTGCAACACAGGAACACACAGATTAATACACCCAGGAGGGTGGCACTGCAACACAGGAACACACAGATTAATACACCCAGGAGGGTGGCACTGCAACACACACACACACAGATTAATACACCCAGGAGGGTGGCACTGCAACACAGGAACACACAGATTAATACACCCAGGAGGGTGGCACTGCAACACAGAAACACACAGATTAATACACCCAGGAGGGTGGCACTGCAACACAGGAACACACAGATTAATACACCCAGGAGGGTGGCACTGCAACACAGGAACACACAGATTAATACACCCAGGAGGGTGGCACTGCAACACAGGAACACACACCATTTAACATAGAGAACACACACACACACACACACACACACACACACACTTTAACATAGAGAACACACACACACACATTATCTGTAAATACATACAGTATGATAGCAAATATTTATTAAGTGAATCTGAAGAACCAATTATGAATCACCAATCATAAAAAAACAATCACGAAGAACCAATCATGAAGCACCAATCATGAAGCACCAATCATGAAGCACCAATCATGAAGCACCAATCACGGATCACCAATCATGAAGCACCAATATGTGGGTGGCAGAAAGCCTAGAGGTTCATTTAACCAGTTAAGTGTTAGGGGGCGCGATTCTAAATTTTGGATGAAAAACGTTCCCGTTTTAAACAAGATATTTTGTCACGAAAAGATGCTCGACTATGCATGTAGTCACATGGTGTCTCCCGCAGAAAATCTTGCATAAAATACTGAGGTAGCCATTTTTCCAATCGCTTCTTATGAGAAACCAATTGCCTCAACGGATATATTATCGAATATATATGTTAAAAACACCTTGAGGATGGATCCTAAACAACGTTTGCCGTTTTTCTGTCGATATTATGGAGCAAATTTTGAAAAAAGTTTGGCGTTATAGTTGCAGCATTTTCCGGTCGATTTCTCAGCCAAGTCTGATGAAGAAACGGGAGCTACAAAAATAATATTTTTGGAAAAAAGGAACATTTGCTATCTAACTGGGAGTCTCCTGAGTGAAAGCATCCGAAGTTCTTCAAAGGTAAATTATTTAATTTGGTTGCTTTTCTTATTTTTGTGAAAATGTTGCCTGCTGCCAGCACAGCCTATCATAGCATGATGCCATGATAAACTTACACAAATGCTTGTCTAGCGTTGGCTGTAGCGCATATTTTGAAAATCTGAGATGACAGTGTTGTTAACAAAAGGCTGAGCTGTGTTTGAATATATTTATTTCATTTAATTTGTGATTTTCATGAATAGGAAAAGTTACTAGGGGTATTTATGTCCGCTGCGTTATGCTAATTTGTTTGAGGCGATGATTACGCTCCCGGATCCGGGATTGCTAGTCGCAAGAAGTTTAAGAGCGTTGAGCCGCTAACAGAAAGGTTGCTGGTTTGAATCCCTGAGCCGACTAGGTGAAAAATCTGTCTACGTGGCCTTGTTCAAGACACTTTACCCTAATTGCTCCTGTAAATGGATAAGAGTGTCTGCAATCAATCCCTGATATACTGTAGGCTGAGAATGTAGTCATAGTAACTAGCTCCTCTCTGATAGTTGAATTACAGAGTTATAGTACTGTGCCCTTGGACGCTAAAAAAGAGCTGAGCTGCTTTGATCAATGACCAGTCAAAGGCATACGAGACTGTTGATCATTCTGTTTTGCTGAAGAAATGATCAAGACCATGCCTGGGATATACAGCCTGTTTATGGTTTCAGAATTATCTCAGTGACAGAACTCAGGCCATCTTAACAGGTTAATAAGTCGACCCCCTACTTTTTCGAACATTCTGTTAAAAATCGCGCAACATTTAGGCGTCCTGCTACTCATGCCAGGAATATAGTATATGCATATGATTAGTATGTGTGGATAGAAAACACTCTCACGTTTCTAAAACTGGTTAAATCACCGCTGTGACTATAACAGAGCGTCTGTTTCATCGAAAAGCGCAAGAAAAACTGATCACTGAAAACTGAAAAAAATATCCATGCGCCACTTGCATGTATTATTTAAGGGGCACGAAATTAAATGGGGCCGAGATTGCAAGTCCTACAGCTTCCACACGATGTCACCAGTCTTGTCAATTGCCTTCTCGTTGTTTCTTGGTCAAACGAGTTAGAGAGACCACTTTCCATCCGGTCTCCAACAGGAAGTTTTGGAAGAGAGATTTTGGAACATGATTTGAAATCGTGGAGCTATTGAATACACATCGCCTCGTGATCAATTTGATAGATTATTAACGTTTACTAATACCTAAAGTTGGATTACAAAAGTATTTCGAAGTGTTTTGTGAAAGTTTATCGTCGACTTTTTTAATTTAAAAAAATGACGTAGCGTTTTGAAACTGTGTTTTTTTCTGAATCACACAGTTTCCATAGATGGATATTTTGGGTATATATGGACCGATTTAATCGAAAAAAAGACCCAATAGTGATGTTTATGGGACACATAGGAGTGCCAACAAAGAAGCTCGTCCAAGGTAATGAAAGTTTTATATTTTATTTCTGCTATTTGTGTAGCGCTGGCTACGCTAATTCTTTTGTTTACGTCGCCTTCAGGTATTTCGGGGTGTTGCATGCTATCAGATAATAGCTTCTCATGCTTTCGCCGAAAACCATTTTATTAATCTGACTTGTTGGCTAGATTCACAACGAGTGTAGCTTTAATTCAGTACCCTGCATGTGTGTTTTAATGAACGTTTGAGTTTTAACGAGTGCTATTAGCATTTGGCGTAGCGCATTTGCATTTGCTGATGGCTAGATGGGACGATTGCGTCTCGGGTCGACGCAAGAGGTTAAACATTGAGACTAAAATCTACAAGAGATCCCTTTACACAATAAAATCAGAATATTTAAACAACATACACATGTGTATAAAACAATACATTTCAGCACAATAAAAAGTTATAAAAAATAAACATTTAATAAAAGCAATCACATCGAACTACATAGAGGTCCTCAATCAATAATTTAAACTTGTCAATCATTTAAACTTTCAACAGCTTGTCATCGATCCAGACACTTGTATTGAGAAACGATTTGATCCTCAGGGTCAACATTTCATGACCTACAGAATGGCATGAGCTTGGTTTTACTTGTAATTAACACTAATTTAAGATCTGTAAGTGATTTCTGAACTGAATCAAAGCCTTGCTGAAGTTCAGGAATGGCCTGCTGCACCGAGGTGGCACAGGAATATAAAACATGCATCGAGATGAATGTTACAAGTATGAACACTGTTTCCTAAGTCTTTAATATACAAAGTGAAACAATAATGGACCCAAAGTAGTACCCTGAGGAACACCTTTTTGAATCTCAAGAATTTCTCATATTTCTCAACAGGTTAAAACCTGTCAAGATGACCTGAGTTTGGTGGTGATCTAACATAAAAAAATCGGACACAATGGGTTGATTAACAAGATGTTTATCTTTCATTTGCTGTATTTGACTTGTTAATGTGTGAAAGTTAAATATTTCTAAAGAATATTTTTTGAATTTCCCGCTCCACCTTTTCAGCTGAATTGGGGGGGGGGGGAGTTCCCTAGGGGAACGCCTAGCCATATTAACCTCTAGCGACTCCAATCCCGTATCCGGGAGCGTAATCATAGCCTCAAGCTCATTACCATAACGCAACGTTTCCTATTCATGAAAATCGCAAATGAAATGAAATAAATATATTGAAACACAAGCTTAGCCTTTTGCACTGTCATCTCAGATTTTCAAAATATGCTTTTCAACCAAAGCTACAAAAGCATTTGTGTAAGAGTATTGATAGCCTAGCATAGCATTAAGCCTGGCATTCAGCAGGCAACATTTTCACAAAAACAAAAAAAGCATTCAAATAAAATCATTTACCTTTGAAGAACTTCGGATGTTTTCAATGAGGAGACTCTCAGTTAGATAGCAAATGTTATTAAAAGATTATTTGTGTAGGAGAAATCGCTCCGTTTTGTTCATCACTTTTGGCTAAGAAAAAAAATGAAAATTCATTCACTATAACGCCAAACTTTTTTCCAAATTAACTCCATAATATCGACAGAAACATGGCAAACGTTGTTTAGAATCATCCTCAATGTGTTTTTCACATATCTATTTGATAATATATCAGTCGTGGCAGTTGGGTTTTTCCTCCGTAGCAAACGGAAAAGTACTGCAGCTGGAGATTACGCAATAATTGCGTGGACACCAATAATTGAGGACACCAAGCGACCACCTGGTAGTTTCTTTTGGTCAATCTTCCAATGATATGCCTACAAATACGTCACAATGCTGCAGACACCTTGGGGAAAACGTGGAAAACGTAAGCTGACTACTAGCTCCTCCACAGCAATATAAGGAGTCATTGCCATGAGGCGGTTTCAAAAAATGCGGCACTTCCTGATTGGATTTTTATCTGGGTTTTTTCTGTAACATCAGTTCTGTGGCACTCAGACAATATCTTTGCAGTTTTGGAAACGTCAGAGTGTTTTCTATCCAAAGCTGTCAATTATATGCATAGTCGAGCATCTTTTCGTGACAAAATATTTAGTTTAAAACGGGAACGTTTTTCATCCAAAAATTTAAATAGCGCCCCCTATATCCAACTGGTTAAATAAAAGTTCAATCAAATAAAAAAGTGTATAGTATATAGTTCTAGTAGTAGTAACAGTATATAGTTATAGTAGTATAATAACAGTATATAGTGCTAGTAGTACTGTAACAGTATATAGTTCTAGTAGTATAATAACAGTATATAGTTCTAGTAGTATAATAACAGTATATAGTTCTAGTAGTATAATAACAGTATATAGTGCTAGTAGTACTGTAACAGTATATAGTTCTAGTAGTTGTCATGTCTGTCCTGTTCGGGTCAGGGTACCGTGAACCACACTCCTACAGAGACATCTCTCACACCCACCAGAGGGGGAGACAATATGTTCCGTCAGCCAAAATGGTAGTAATGAGGATAGATGGAATATGTACAGGAAAGTTGTTGTTGTTATGTTATTAAAAGTTAAATGACGACATTATAATGAAAACAGTGTAACTTGAAGAGTTTTCACACTAAGGGCTTGATGTTTGCATATTGTACGTTGTGTGGAAAATGTCCAGATCAAAGATAATGTTTTCTCTCTCTCGCCGTCTTGAAATCCCTATTTTGCGTAACACGTGTCATATTGTGTTGGTCTGCTAGGGACCTGTTGTCATCGTACTAACTTCTAATCAATGGCCCAGACTGTGTATATTATCATTTTAGCTTGTTAGTAAATAAATAATCAACTAGATTGGTGCGGTACGGAATGATTTAGTGAGACTCGGGTTTGTGCAGATTTCCAGATTATGAGACGTTCAGAATGAGACTGTAGAGGAAATTAATTAATTACCTGATTAATTTAATCACATAATTATAAACAGTTAGTCATTCGATGAACAGCAGTCGTCACATTAATCAATCCAACGTTACAACATAGTACTGTAACAGTATATAGTAGTGTAGCTCTAGATAGAGTAGTGCATTGCTGAGACATTAAATATGTAGAGGATTTAGCCCCTCATCTTTATACAGACTTACTAATGGCACCTTGGGGGGCTAGGACTCTGGGACACGCAGAGAGAGAGACACACATACATGGATAGATAAAGAGAGAGATCGAGAATGTGGGATCTTTCTCTCTTTTGTTCCCCGTCCCTCCCTCCTACTCACCACACGCTGGTGTTCACAGACCCCTCCCTCCCTCCCTCCCTCCCTCCTACTCATCACACGCTGGTGTCCACAGACCTCCCTCCCTCCTACTCACCACACGCTGGTGTCCACAGACCTCCCTCCCTCCTACTCACCACACGCTGGTGTCCACAGACCTCCCTCCCTCCCTCCCTCCTACTCACCACACGCTGGTGTCCACAGACCTCCCTCCCTCCCTCCTACTCACCACACGCTGGTGTCCACAGACCTCCCTCCCTCCTACTCACCACACGCTGGTGTCCACAGAGCTGTCATTGAGTTGTGTGTAGTCCAGTTGTGAGAAGAGAGGGAAGAGGACCTGTATTCCTCCTATAGAATGGATGGCACTGTGGATGGAGTGGGTCACTATGGCCTTCACATCCTATAGGAGAGAACACACTGTTAGGACACTCACACACACCCTGTAAAATGGGTCAATATGACCTTCACATCCTACAGGAGAGAACACACTGTTAGGACACACACACACACCCTGTAAAATGGGTCAATATGACCTTCATAACCTACAGGAGAGAACATACCATCAATACACAGCTTAAAGTCAGGAAGACACACTGTAACGGCCGTTGTTGGTGGAAGAAGAGGAGGACCAATGCACAGTGTGGTAAGTGTCCATATTGATCATTTATTATCATGAACACAAAACAAAACAACGAGAACGAAACAAAACAGTCCTGAACGGTGAATACAAACAACACAGAACAGACAATAATCAACCCACAACTCAAAGGGTGAAACCAGGCTGCCTAAGTATGGTTCTCAATCAGGGACAACCAGGCTGCCTAAGTATGGTTCTCAATCAGGGACAACCAGGCTGCCTAAGTATGGTTCTCAATCAGGGACAACCAGGCTGCCTAAGTATGGTTCTCAATCAGGGACAACCGGGCTGCCGAAGTATGGTTCTCAATCAGGGACAACCAGGCTGCCTAAGTATGGTTCTCAAGCAGGGACAACCGGGCTGACAACCAGGCTGCCTAAGTATGGTTCTCAATCAGGGACAACCGGGCTGCCGAAGTATGGTTCTCAATCAGGGACAACCAGGCTGCCTAAGTATGGTTCTCAATCAGGGACAACCAGGCTGCCGAAGTATGGTTCTCAATCAGGGACAACCAGGCTGCCTAAGTATGGTTCTCAATCAGGGACAACCGGGCTGCCGAAGTATGGTTCTCAATCAGGGACAACCAGGCTGCCTAAGTATGGTTCTCAATCAGGGACAACCAGGCTGCCGAAGTATGGTTCTCAATCAGGGACAACCAGGCTGCCTAAGTATGGTTCTCAATCAGAGACAACCAGGCTGCCTAAGTATGGTTCTCAATCAGGGACAACCAGGCTGCCGAAGTATGGTTCTCAATCAGGGACAACCAGGCTGCCTAAGTATGGTTCTCAATCAGGGACAACCAGGCTGCCTAAGTATGGTTCTCAATCAGGGACAACCAGGCTGCCTAAGTATGGTTCTCAATCAGGGACAACCAGGCTGCCGAAGTATGGTTCTCAATCAGGGACAACCAGGCTGCCGAAGTATGGTTCTCAATCAGGGACAACCAGGCTGCCTAAGTATGGTTCTCAATCAGGGACAACCAGGCTGCCTAAGTATGGTTCTCAATCAGGGACAACCAGGCTGCCGAAGTATGGTTCTCAATCAGGGACAACCAGGCTGCCGAAGTATGGTTCTCAATCAGGGACAACCAGGCTACCTAAGTATGGTTCTCAATCAGGAACAACCAGGCTACCTAAGTATGGCTCTCAATCAGGGACAACCAGGCTGCCTAAGTATGGTTCTCAATCAGGGACAACCAGGCTGCCGAAGTATGGTTCTCAATCAGGGACAACCAGGCTGCCTAAGTATGGTTCTCAATCAGGGACAACCAGGCTGCCGAAGTATGGTTCTCAATCAGGGACAACCAGGCTGCCGAAGTATGGTTCTCAATCAGGGACAACCAGGCTGCCTAAGTATGGTTCTCAATCAGGGACAACCAGGCTGCCTAAGTATGGTTCTCAATCAGGGACAACCAGGCTGCCTAAGTATGGTTCTCAATCAGGGACAACCAGGCTGCCTAAGTATGGTTCTCAATCAGGGACAACCAGGCTGCCGAAGTATGCTTCTCAATCAGGGACAACCAGGCTGCCGAAGTATGGTTCTCAATCAGGGACAACCAGGCTGCCTAAGTATGGTTCTCAATCAGGGACAACCAGGCTGCCTAAGTATGGCTCTCAATCAGGGACAACCAGGCTGCCGAAGTATGGCTCTCAATCAGGGACAACGATAGACAGCTGCCTCTGATTGAGAACCATACCAGGCCAAACACAGACATACCAAATCATAGAAAAAGGAACATAGACAACCCACCCAACTCACGCCCTGACCATACTAAAACAAAGACATAACAAAATAACTAAAGGTCAGAACGTGACACACACACACTCCACCCCCCCCCTCCCTCAACCCCCCACAACCCCCCCCAACTGACCTGCAGCATGAGTGCGTGTGGGGAGTGAACGAAGTTGGATGCGTTCTCTCTGGGCGATGACTCCAGACAGAGCTGTGCGTCGGTGGCCTTGGCGTTGTAGGTGAAAGAGATGGAGCTGGCTAGCTTCCCATCATACAGGACCTGCAGTACATTACATTACACATTTCAGTCATTTAGTAAACTCTCTTATCCAGAGGGACTTACAGTCAACGCATTCATCTTAACAGGATACAGCAAGATTACGGCAATTAAGACATTTTTATACCTACCCAGAGTCAGACACTATTTCTATGCTAGCATACCCATAGACTACTAGGTCATTGAGCTAACGCTAGTTAGCATTGGTTCAGTTAGCATTGGTTCAGTTAGCATTGGTCCCTCCCACCGCCAAAATGATATCAACGAGTTCATCTGACTCTGGGGAAGTAGAAAAGATCAGTTTCCCTTCAATTGTAGAGAACCACATAGTCACAGTCGTAGTCTGTCCAACTTTTCCTCAATAACCTGCCTACCTGCTTATGGTGCTCTGCCAAGTGGATATCACTCTCCGACTTAAACTTAAAGGTGCTCTACAGGGGGAGATAGAGGAGGAGGGGGGAGATAAGGGGAGATATAGGAGGAGGGGGAGATAAGGGAGGAGATAGACGAGGAGGGGGAGATAAGGCGAGATAGACGAGGAGGGGGAGATAAGGGGAGATATAGGAGGAGGGGGAGATAAGGGGAGATAGACGAGGAGGGGAGATAAGGGGAGATAGAGGGGGGAGATAAGGGGAGATAGAGGGGGGAAGATAAGGGGGAGATAGATGGGGGAGATAAGGGGAGATAGATGAGGAGGGGGAAATAAGGGGAGATATAGGAGGAGGGGGATATAAGGGGAGATAGAGGGGGGAGATAAGGGGATGTAGAGGAGGAGGGGGCGAGGGGGAAAGGTAGGAAATACAATATATTAATTCATGAAAGAAAAGAAGGCATAGATAGAGAGGAATGACATAGAATGGATTGTGTTTGTGTTAGTGAAATGAACATAGCGTTCATCTCTCCCCCCTAGTTACCTACTAAGGTCAACCTGGTTACCTACTAAGGTCAACGGAGTTACCTACTATGGTCAACCTAATTACCTACAAAGGTCAACCTAGTTACCTACAAAGGTCAACCTAGTTACCTACAAAGGTCAACCTAGTTACCTACTAAGTTACCTACTAAGGTCAGCATAGTTGCATACTAAGGTTAACCTAGTTACTGTACCTACTAAGGTCAACCTAGTTACCTACTAAAACTACTCAAACTAGTTTTATGTTAAGGTTAACCTAGTTATCTTTTAAGGTTAAGCTAGTTACCCATTAAGGTCGACCTAGTTACCTATTAAGGTCAATCTAGTTTTCTGTTAATGTTAACATTGCTATCTACAAAGGTCAACAAATCAAGTCAAATCAAATGTATTGGTCAAATACACATGGTTAGCAGATGTTAATGCGAGTGTAGCGAAATGCTTGTGCTTCTAGTTCCGACAATGCAGTAATAACGAACGAGTAATCTAGCTAACAATTCCAAAACTACTACCTTATACACACACAAGTGTAAGGGGATAAAGAATATGTACATAAAGATATATGAATGAGTGATGGTACAGAGCGGCATAGGCAAGATACAGTAGATGATATTGAGTACAGTATATACATATGAGATGAGTATGTAAACCAAGTGGCATAGTTAAAGTGGCTAGTGATACATGTATTACATAAGGATGCAGTAGATGATATAGAGTACAGTATATACGTATACATATGAGATGAATACTGTAGGGTATGTAAACATTATATTAGGTAGCATTGTTTAAAGTGGCTAGTGATATATTTTACATCATTTCCCATCAATTCCCATTATTAAAGTGGCTGGAGTTGAGTCAGTGTGTTGGCAGCAGCCACTCAATGTTAGTGGTGGCTGTTTAACAGTCTGATGGCCTTGAGATAGAAGCTGTTTTTCAGTCTCTCGGTCCCTGCTTTGATGCACCTGTACTGACCTCGCCTTCTGGATGATAGCGGGGTGAACAGGCAGTGGCTCGGGTGGTTGTTGTCCTTGATGATCTTTATGGCCTTCCTGTGACATCGGGTGGTGTAGGTGTCCTGGAGGGCAGGTAGTTTGCCCCCGGTGATGCGTTGTGCAGACCTCACTACCCTCTGGAGAGCCTTACGGTTGTGGGCGGAGCAGTTGCGGTATCAGGCGGTGATACAGCCCGACAGGATGCTCTCGATTGTGCATCTGTAAAAGTTTGTGAGTGTTTTTGGTGACAAGCCAAATTTCTTCAGCCTCCTGAGGTTGAAGAGGCGCTGCTGCGCCTTCTTCACCACACTGTCTGTGTGGGTGGACCATTTCAGTTTGTCTGTGATGTGTACGCCGAGGAACTTAAAACTTACTACCCTCTCCACTACTGTTCCATCGATGTGGATAGGGGGGTGTTCCCTCTGCTGTTTCCTGAAGTCCACAATCATCTCCTTAGTTTTGTTGACGTTGAGTGTGAGGTTATTTTCCTGACACCACACTCCGAGGGCCCTCACCTCCTCCCTGTAGGCCGTCTCGTCGTTGTTGGTAATCAAGCCTATCACTGTAGTGTCGTCCGCAAACTTAATGATTGAGTTGGAGGCGTGCGTGGACACGCAGTCGTGGGTGAACAGGGAGTACAGGAGAGGGCTCAGAACGCACCCTTGTGGGGCCCCAGTGTTGAGGATCAGCGGGGTGGAGATGTTTTTACCTACCCTCACCACCTGGGTGCGGCTCGTCAGGAAGTCCAGTACCCAGTTGCACAGGGCGGGGTCGAGACCCAGGGTCTCGAGCTTGATGACGAGTTGGAGGGTACTATGGTGTTAAATGCTGAGCTGTAGTCGATGAACAGCATTCTCACATAGGTATTCCTCTTGTCCAGATGGGTTAGGGCAGTGTGCAGTGTGGTTGAGATTACATTGTCTGTGGACCTATTTGGCCAATAAGCAAATTGGAGTGGGTCTAGGGTGTCAGGTAGGGTGGAGGTGATATGGTCCTTGACTAGTCTCTCAAAGCACTTCATGATGACGGAAGTTAGTGCTACAGGGCGGTAGTCGTTTAGCTCAGTTACATTAGCTTTCTTGGGAACAGGAACAATGGTGGCCCTCTTGAAGCATGTGGGAACAGCAGACTGGTATAGGGATTGATTGAATATGTCCGTAAACACACCAGCCAGCTGGTCTGCGCATGCTCTGAGGACGTGGCTGGGGATGCCGTCTGGGCCTGCAGCCTTGCGAGGGTTAACACGTTTAAATGTTTTCCTCACGTCGGCTGCAGTGAAGGGGAATCTGCGTGTTTTAGTTGCGGGCCGTATCAGTGGCACTGTGTTGTCCTCAAAGCGGGCAAAAAAGTTATTTAGTCTGCCTGGGAGCAAGACATCCTGGTCCGTGACGGGGCTGGTTTTCTTTTTGTAATCCGTGATTGACTGTAGACCCTGCCACATACCTTGTGTCTGAGCCGTTGAATTGCGACTCGACTTTGTCTCTATACTGATGCTTAGCTTGTTTGATTGCCTTGCGGAGGGAATAGCTGCACTGTTTGTATTCGGTCATGTTTCCGGTCACCTTGCCCTGATTAAAAGCAGTGGTTCGCGCTTTCAGTTTCACGCGAATGCTGCCATCAAATCCACGGTTTCTGGTTTGGGAATGTTTTAATCTTTGCTATGGGAACGACATCTTCAATATACTTTCTAATGAACTCGCTCACCAAATCAGCGTATTCGTCCATGTTGTTGTTGAACGCAGTGCGGAACATATCCCAGTCCACGTGATGGAAGCAGTCTTGGAGCGTGGAATCAGATTGGTCGGACCAGTGTTGAACAGACCTGAGCGCGGGAGCTTCTTGTTTTAGCTTCTGTCTGTAGGCAGGAAGCAACAAAATGGAGTCGTGGTCAGCTTTTCCGAAAGGAGGGCGGGGGAGGGCCTTATATGCGTTGCGGAAGTTAGAATAGCAATGATCCAAGGTTTTACCAGCCCTGGTTGCGCAATCGATATGCTGATACAATTTAGGGAGTCTTGTTTTCAGATTAGCCTTGTTAAAATCCCCAGGTACAATGAATGCAGCCTCAGGATAGAGAGCCATTGATGTGTCTGCTTGGGGGGGAATATATACGGCTGTGATTATAATCAAAGATTATTCCCTTGGTAGATAATGCGGTCCACATTTGATTGTGAGGAATTCTAAATCAGGTGAACAGAGTTGCATGCTAAGGTTAACCTAGTTACCTACCAAGTTTAACCTAGTTACCTACCTAAGGTCAACGGAGTTACCTACTAAGGTCAACGGAGTTACCTACTAAGGTCAACGGAGTTGCCTACTAAGGTCAACGGAGTTACCTAGTTACCTATTAAGGTCAACCTGGTTATTACTTCATTGTCGGAACTAGAAGCACAAGCATTTCGCTACACTCGCACTAACATCTGCTAACCATGTGTATGTGACAAATAAAATTTGATTTGATTTGATAACCTACTAAGGTCAACCTAGTTACCTACTAAGGTCAACCTAGTTACCTACTAAGGTGAACTTAGTTACCTACTAAGGTGCTCTCATTTGTTGACTTCTGTAACCGTAAAAGCATTGCTTTCTGTTAAGGGATTTTTGTAATCAATAATGACTAATTATGTATACATTTCAATCAGGACTGAATAATCAGAATACTATTATGTTACTGTATAGATGTATGAATTGTCTTTTAATCCTAGTACTGAATATAATGTGTGTAATTATAATGAGGAATTAGAACAATGACTGTCTGTTCCTTGGTAGAAATGAATGAACTTATCGTCAGACTGGCTAGAATGCTTATCTACACAGGAAGACCTTGGCTCAGTCATAAATTATATTAAATTGGTGGGAGATGATGTGGGAAGGCTTGAGATACAGCCTTTGTACCAGGGTGGGAGAAGAGACGGGACAGTTCGAAAACGAATGACGTCATTTTCAGTTTATAACCTGTGGTAAATTGTATCATGTTCAGTACTCTCGAGAATAAACGCTTCAGATTGATTTTGAGACTGGTCTCTGTCCATTTTATGCAAATAAGAGTCTTACAAATTCTTAGGAATGGACAGTGTTTAATTTAATTTAACATATAGGAATTTAATTCCCGTAACAGTTTCATGCATGTTAACATTAGAAGCCTCCTCCCTAAGTTTGTTTTATTCACTGCTTTAGCACACTCTGGCAACCAGAAGGTCCAAGCCATGTCTGAATCCTGGCTTAGGAAGGTCACCTAAAACCCTGAAATTTCCATCCCTAACTATAAAATATTCCGACAAGATAGAGGGGGCAGAGTTGCAATCTACTGCAGAGATAGCCTGCAGAGTTCTGTTTTACTATCCAGGCCCAAACAGTTTGAGCTTAAACTTTTAAAAATCCACCTTTCCAGAAAAAACATCCTTTGGCATCGAATAGCCCGATATTTAGTTAGGAACCAATATACTCAGTCAGTTAGGAAGGTTTTTTCAAACAGAAATTTGCTTCCTGTAGCACCAATTCCAAAAGGTTTTGGGACACTGTAAAGTCCATAGAGAATACGAGCACCTCCTTCCAGCTGTCCACTGCACTGTAAAGGCCATGGAGAAACCCCCCCCCCAGATAGCTGATGTTCTGAAAGAACTGCAAAATTTGGACCCATTCAAATCAGCTGGGCTAGACAATTTGGACCCTCTCTTTCTAAATGTATCCGCCGAGATTGTTGCAACCCCTATTACTAGCCTGTTCAACCTCTCTTTCGTATCATCTGTAATCCCCAAAGATTGGAAAGCTGCTGGGGTCATCCCCCTCTCCAATGGACCCAAACTGTTATAGACCTACAGTATGTCCAATCTTCCCTGCCTTTCTAAAATCTTCGAAAGCCAAGTTAATAAACAGATCACCGGCCATTTCAAATCCCACTGTACCTTTTCCACTATGCAATCTGGTTTCCGAGCTGGTCATGGGTGCACCTCAGCCACACTCAATGTCCTAAACGATATCATAACAGCCGTCTTCATCGACCTGGCCAAGGCTTTTGACTCTGTCAATCACCGCATTCTTATCGGCAGACTCAACAGCCTTGGCTTCTCAAATGACTGTGTCGCCTGGTTCACCAACTACTTCTCAGATAGAGTTCAGTGTGTCAAATCAGAGGGCCTGTTGTCCGGACCTCTGGCAGTCTCTATGGGGGTGCCACAGGGTTCAATCCTCCGGCCGACTCTTTTCTCTGTATATATCAATGACGTTGCTCTTGCTGCTCGTGATCCTCTGATCCACCTCTATGCAGATGACATCATTCTGTATACATGGTGTCGGCCCTTCTTTGTACACTGTGTTAACTAACCTCCAGACGAGCTTCAATGCCATACAACACTCGTTCCGTGGCCTCCAACTGCTTTTAAATGCTAGTAAAACTAAGTGCATGCTCTTCAACCGATTGCTGCCCGCACCCTCCCGCCCGACTAGTATCACTACTCTGGACGGTTCTGACATAGAATATGTGGACAACTACAAATACCTAGGAATCGCCTTTCTATTTTGCAAAGCAAAACAAAGCCTCTTTCACACGTCGCCAAACATACCCTCATAAAACTGACTGTCCTACCAATCCTTGACTTTGGGCGATGTCATTTACATAATAGCCTCCAACACTCTACTCAGCAAACTGGATGCAGTCTATCACAGTGCCATCTGTTTTGTCACCAAAGCCCCATATACTACCCACCACTGCGACCTGAATGCTCTAGTCGGCTGGCCCTCACTACATATCCATCGCCAAACCCACTGGCTTCAGGTCGTCTATAAGTCTTTACTAGGTAAAGCCCCACCTTATCTCAGCTCACTGGTCACCATAGCAACACCAACCCGTAGCACACGCTCCAGCAGGTATATTTCACTGGTCACCCACAAAGCCAACACCTCATTTGGCCGCCTTTCCTTCCAGTTCTCTGCTGCCAATGACTGGACGGAATTGCAAAATTCTCTGAAGCTGGAGACTTATATCTCCCTTTCTAACTTTACGCACCAGCTGTCAGAGCAGCTTACCGATCACTGTACCTGTACATAGCCCATCTGTAAATAGCCCACCCAACTACCTCATCCCCATATTATTACTTACCCTCTTGCACCTCAGTATCCCTACTTGCACATCATCCTCTGCACATCTATCACTCCAGTGTTAATGCTAAACTGTAATTATTTCCGCCTCTAGGGCCTATTTATTGCCTTACCTCCCTAATCTTACTACATCTACTCTTCTACATTTCTACACAGATTTTTCTATGTATTTTTCTTTTCTATTGTGTTATTGACTGTACGTTTGTTTGACTGTATGCTTGTTTATTCCATGTGTAACTCTGTGTTGTTGTTGTTTGTTTGACTGTATACTTGTTTATTCCATGTGTAACTCTGTGTTGTTGTTTTTGGTCGCACTGCTTTGCTTTATCTTGACCAGGTTGCAGTTGTAAATAAGAGCTTGTTCTCAACTGGCCTACCTGGTTAAATTAATTAATTAATGAATTAAACATAGGGAATAGGGCTCTGGTCAACAGTAGTACACTACATACGGAATAGCACTCTAGTACACTACAAGGACGAAAGGAACGAAATCTAACACTAGCTAGCTACATGTCTTAACAAAAGAGTCCACAAGTATTCGGCCCCCTTGAACTTTGCGACCCTTTGCCACATTTCAGGCTTCAAACATAAAGATATAAAACTGTATTTTTTTGTGAAGAATCAACAACAAGGTCTGACATACCCCAAGCGACTTACAGCTGTAATCGCAGCAAAAGGTGGCGCTACAAAGTATTAACTTAACCTGGGGGCTGAATAATTTTGCACGGCCAATTTTTCAGTTTTTGATTTGTTAAAAAAGTTTGAAATATCCAATAAATGTCGTTCCACTTCATGATTGTGTCCCACTTGTTGTTGATTCTTCACAAAAAAATACAGTTTTATATCTTTCTAACGTTACGTCATGCATTCATTGGTTACCTAGCTAGCTATCTAGCTACATTTCTTAACAAAAGGCTCTCGTCTTAGTATGCCAGAGCACAGAATAACTGATGAATCTTTGAACGCTCAACACCCGTTAAATATGTCCGGTGTCAGTAAACGTCGGCAACAAAGCGTAATTAAATTGTTGCCAGCAGCTACAGCAGTTACAGTCACCAACGCTCTGGATAACATGAAAACTGCCTAACCAGCTCTGCTAGGGGGAGTAAAATGGTCAGAGTGAGGTGTCCTCTCATTATGTGTCTGGAAGTAGCTAGCCAATGTTAGCCAGTTAGCTTGGGTGCTTGACTGTCGTTGTGAGGTCAGAGCTTTTGGAAAAACCCTACTTATTGGCCAGAGCGTCCAGTATGCGATCTGAACGCGAAAACGCTCTGAATTTAGGAACGGACAATCTGACAGCACAGTTGCAGTCACCAACGCTCTGGATAACATAACAGCCTAACCAGCTCTGCTAGGGCGAGTAATGTTCAGTTAGCTGTTCTCCCTTTCTCAGATCTCTGGACGTAGCTGGCAAGTTAGTACAGAACGCAAGGATCAACCCTTAAAGAGATGGGTGGGGCTAAGGCTTAAGAGGGTGTGAACAATGCTGAATGGGTGTGGTCTAAGGCTTAAGAGGGTGTGAACAATGCTGAATGGGCGGAGACAAAGAAGAGCTCTCCAATAGTAGAACCAAAACATTGAAAGATGGTTTTCTCAAAAGGAAATTTACAAGTTCATCAACTTTCAAATCAGAATTACGTTCCCATTGTTTCCTCAAATGCAGTGTATGACCATTTTGTAGCTCTGAGTCTCTACTTTTATACAATGTAAAAAAAGAGAAATTCAAATGTTGCTACATAAGGTTGTGAGTCACAAATGTACTCTCTCGTCTAGCCAACAGAGGAGAGGAGCTGTTCAGAGAAGCCAACAACACAGCTAACATGACAACTTCAAATTAAAGCTGGAAAGACTAGCTGCAATTCGTTTCATTTGACCTTTTTTTCAACTGACATTTCTTTATATATATATATATATATATCCATAAAAATAATGCCAGCTGATTCATGATTTCAATTGGCTGAGAAATGCTGCCTGCCTCTCTCTCTCATCCCAACCACTACGCGTTCATTAGTATGGGACAGTTGGCGATAGAATTTGAATATTGAAACAATGTTGCAAACATCAGAGAGACAGACAGGCAAGTTGCTCGTCTAAAAGAAATATGAGATAATGTGTAGATGCTTTTTATAGTGGCGATCAAGTTTATAAATTGCCTGGCTGGGCTGATGAGACAGTGGATTGCACAGTCAGATGGAACAGAGTAAATAGGCATTATAACATCACAGATTTAGCCGGTGGTAACTTGTGGAATAGACACCGGCTGGAATGCGGTTTTTAACCAACCAGCATCCAGGATTAGACCCGTTTGTATAATAGATTCTTCTCACACAGTCACATGTTCATGTTGTTTATTAAAAACCTTTTTCATTCAAATCACAACCAATTGTTAGGTCCAGGTAGTCACAACAATACTTTTGAACTGGAAGAACTCGATTGGTGTTTTTAAATCACTGATGAAGGTTCTTGAGGCTGATTCCCTGACCTGTCAATGTTTTTAATTTGCTGTTTTATGATCTTGTGAATTCTATGGTTTTTACCAGATTACTTGTAGTTTTTCATGTTGTCTGTCTGTATTTTTTTTTTTGTAATGACTTGGTGCTGCCTATCTTGGCCAGGGTGCTCTTTAAAAATATATTTTAATCTCAATGAGCCCTTCCTGGTTAAATAAATACAAATAAATAGATGGGTGTTTGTTAAATTGTGATTTTAATGAATGGGGCCAATTTGGAACGGCAGTTTCCTGTGAGAGAGGAGAGGTTTTTAGAGGAGCAGCCGGAAAGGGCTCCGTGAGCAACGAGAACCATTTCAAACTACTCAACTCCGCCCACATACTCTGGTGTGTGTGTGTGTGTGTGTGTGTGTGTGTGTGTGTGTGTGTGTGTGTGTGTGCAGCATGGTTTAGCCCTACCTTGTAGCCGGGACCCAGTTGATGTATGGCGAAGATCTGAGCGGGGTTGAGAGCCTCACTGAACACGTAGATGGCCCCCAGCTGACCACAGAACACCCTGTTAGCATCTGCCGTCTCCGACGAACCTAGGAAACACTTATCATAACTCTGTAGAGAGGGGGAGAGAGATGGAGGGAGGGAGGGAGGGAGGGAGGGAGGGAGGGAGGGAGGGAGGGAGGGAGGGAGGGGGAGGGAGGGAGGGAGGGAGGGAGGGAGGGAGGGAGGGAGGGAGGGAGGGAGGGAGGGAGGGAGGGAGGGAGGGAGGGAGGGAGGGAGGGAGGGATTGGTCATTTAGTAATTCCTAATATGCATTCAACAGTAATTCATAATAACAGTCTTGGTCATTCAACAGTAATTCATAATAACAGTCTTGGTCATTCAACAGTAATTCATAATAACAGTCTTGATCTCATAGAGGGAGAAGTCCAGATATGATCAAAACCTTTCTGTGGTCCAGACACACACACACACACAGACACACACACACACACACAGAGACACACACACACACACACACACACACACACACACACACACACACACAGAGACACACACAGAGACACACAGAGACACACACACACACACAGAGACACACACACACACACACAGACACACACACACACACACACAGAGACACACACACACACACAGAGACACACACACACACACACACACACACACACACACACACACAGAGACACACACACACAGACACACACACACACACACAGAGACACACACACACACAGAGACACACACACACACACAGAGACACACACACAGACACACACACACACACACACACACACACACACACACACAAGTGTATGATGCTTCCTCCAGGCATCACTAATCAACTCGCTAAGGAAGATCAAACGATCCTTCATCACACGATCCACAGACACCCAACAGAATAAATCCCTGATCACAGAGACACCTGGTAACCTGAAGTTGTAGCAAACTGTCCATGTCCACAGGATGTAGAGATGTACAACAACATTCTGTTAATGTCCTGTCATACACCCCCAGATGCTACGTCACAGACACAGGATACGCCACAATAATTCATTTCATGTTAGTAAGACTCTCTTACCCAGAGTGACTTGCAGGTGCAATTAGGCTTGTGCCTTGCTCAAAGGGCCCATCGACAGATTCTTCACGTAGTCGGCTCTGGGATTCAAACCAGCAACCGTTTTTTTTTTTTACCACTAGCCCAACGCTCTTAACCACTAGGCTCACCTGCCGCCCCATATCCCCTTTCTCCTGAAGTTTACACTAATACACACAACTCTAAAAGCATTGGATTGAAGGAGGCTCGGGCTGACAGGGAGTTTGATTGCGATCGTGTTGAAAAGTGTTGAGGATTTACCAGATATCTCCAAAACATCAGTCCGCACACAGGAACAAGGGACACGTTGTTTTCACGGTAACGGGGAGGGGGGCTTTCTTACGTCGTTGGTGTTGACGTGCCAGGCCATGTCACCGTAAGAGACCAGCTGACCGTTGACATAGCAGCGGATCTCACTGTTCCTCCAGCGGTTGTAGATGTGGACGATGCTGATCATGTACCACTGAAACACAGAGAGGGGGTTAGAGAGGGTTAGAGGGGATTATAGAGGGTTAGAGAGGGTTAGAGAGGGTTAGAAGATAGTTAGAGGGGGTTAGAGAGGGTTAGAAGAGGGTTAGAGGGGGTTAGAGAGAGTTAGAGGGTTAGAGAGAGTTAGAGGGGGCTAGAGAGGGTTAGAGGGGGCTAGAGAGGGTTAGAGGGGGCTAGAGAGGGTTAGAGAGGGTTAGAGGGGGTTAGAAGGGGTTAGAAGAGGGTTAGAAGAGGGCTAGAGGGTTAGAGAGGGTTAGAGAGGGTTAAAGAGGGTTAAAGAGGGTTAGAGGGGATTATAGAGGGGGTTAGAGAGGGTTAGAAGAGGGTTATGATTTGATTTGGTTATAGAGGGTTAGAAGGGGTTAGAAGGGGCTAGAGAGGGTTTAGAGAGGGTTTACAGGGGGTTAGAAGAGGGTTTGAGAGGGTCAGAGGGGATTAGAGAGCATTAGAGAGGGTTAGAGAGGTTAGAAGAGGGTTATGATTTGATTTGGTTATAGAGGGTTAAAGAGGGTTAGAGAGGGGGTGGGTGTGTTAAACCTGCATGCCTGCAAAATGTCAATACACCTCCAAACTGTCACATTACGACTAGGGCTGAGGATACAGGTTACAGGGCTGAGGATACAGGTTCAGGGCTGAGGATACAGGTTACAGGGCTGAGGTTACAGGGCTGAGGATACAGGTTACAGGGCTGAGGATACAGGTTACAGGGCTGAGGATACAGGGCTGAGGATAGAGGTTACAGGGCTGAGGATACAGGGATGAGGATACAGGTTACAGGGCTGAGGACACAGGTTACAGGTCTGAGGATACAGGGCTGAGGATACAGGTTACAGGGCTGAGGATACAGGTTACAGGGATGAGGATACAGGTCACAGGGCTGAGGATACAGGTCACAGGGCTGAGGATACAGGTCACAGGGCTGAGGTTACAGGTCACAGGGCTGAGGATACAGGTCACAGGGGCTGAGGATACAGGGCTGAGGATACAGGTTACAGGGCTGAGGATACAGGTCACAGGGCTGAGGATACAGGTCACAGGGCTGAGGATACAGGTCACAGGGCTGAGGTTACAGGTCGCAGGGCTGAGGATACAGGTCGCAGGGCTGAGGATACAGGTTACAGGGCTGAGGATACAGGTTATAGGGATGACGTTTCATGTTACAGGGCTAAGGTTACAGGGCTGAGGATACAGGTCACAGGGCTGAGGATACAGGTCACAGGGCTGAGGATACAGGTCACAGGGCTGAGGATACAGGTCACAGGGCTGAGGATACAGGTTACAGGGATGAAGTTACAGGTTACAGGGCTGAGGATACAGGTTATAGGGATGATGTTTCTGGTTACAGGGCTGAGGATACAGGTTACAGGGCTGAGGATACAGGTTACAGGGCTGATATTTCAGGTTACAGGGCAGAGGATACAGGTTACAGGGCTGATATTTCAGGATACAGGGCTGATATTCAGGTGTCAGGGCACAGATTTTGGAGTTTAACTTCTTGGTGATGGGGGCAGTATTGAGTAGCTTGGAAGAATAATGTGCCCAGAGTAAACTGCCTGCTACTCTGTCCCAGATGCTAATATATGCATATTATTATTAGATTTGGATAGAAAACACTCTGACATTTCTAAAACTGTTTGAATGATGTCTGTGAGTATAACAGAACTCATATGGCAGGTGAAAACCTGAGAAAAATCCAACCAGGAAGTGGGAAAACTGAGGTTTGTAGTTTTTCAACTCCTTGCCATTCCAATATACAGTGTACATGGGGTCATATTGCACTTCCTAAGGCTTCCACTAGATGTCAACAGTCTTTAGAACGTTGTTTCAGGCATCTACTGTGAGGTGGGGGCGAATGAGAGGGGATTGAGCCAGGTGTCTGACAGAGTGCCACAGGCTCTGAGGCACGGTCACGAGAGAGTTCGCTCTCATTCCATTGCTTTTCTACAGACATAGGAATTCTCCTGTTGGAACATTATTGAACATTTATGATAAAAACATCCTAAAGATTGATTCTATACAAGTTTCTACGAGGAGGTTCTACAGGGGGTTAGAGAGGGTTTGAGAGGGGAGGGAGAGGGGAAGAGGAGAGGGAGGGAGGATAGGTGGAAGAAGAGAGGGGGAAGAGGAGGGGAAGAGGGAGAGGGAGGGAGAGGGAGAGGGAGGAGAGGAGAGGAGAGGAGAGGAGAGGAGAGGAGAGGAGAGGAGAGGAGAGGAGAGGAGAGGAGAGGAGAGGAGAGGAGAGGAGAGGAGAGGAGAGGAGAGGAGAGGAGAGGAGAGGAGAGGAGAGGAGAGGAGAGGATTTTGCTGGTGTCTACAAAGCTGTTTCTGGGTGAGGATTGTGTAAACACACTCAGATGGCAGACTTCCCCCATGAGTGGTGCTGAGTTGGCATGCTGTGTGTGTGTGTGTGTGTGTCTGTGTGTGTGTGTGTGTGTGTGTGTGTGTGTGTAGCAGCAGGATAGTGCTGACGTGTGATTGAGATGTTCAGGTCTTATCTCCTCCCATCACTACTCAGGCAGCATCACAAATGGCATAACTTAACAGGGTTCCATAGGACTCTGGTCTAAAGTAGTGCACTATATAGGGAATAGGGTGCCAATTGGGACATGCGATGTGTGCAGTGCCTACCTTGCGGGGTTGAAAGTCGTACTTCACACAGTGTTGGAACCCTTTCCCCTTGGACTTCAGGGATGTCACGATCAGACAGTTACCCACAAAGTGAGCTGAGTAGCCAATACCTTTACTGGTTCTAGAGAGGAGGAGGGGAGAGGAGAGGAGGGGAAACTAGAGGAGAGAGAGAGAGAGAGGGAAGAAGAGAGAGAGAGGAGAGAAGAGAGAGAGAGAAGAGAGGAGAGGAGAGGAGAGAGAGAGGAGAGGAGAGGAGAGGAGGAGAGAGAGAGGAGGAGAGGAGGAGAGGAGAGGAGAGGAGAGAGGGAGGAGGGGAGGGGGGGGAGAGGGAGAGAGAGGGAAGGGAGGGAGAGGAGGGGGGGAGAGGAGAGGGAGAGGGGAGGGGGGAGAGGTTAGGGGAGGAGAGGAGAGGAGAGGAGAGGAGAGGAGAGGAGAGGAGAGGAGAGGAGAGGAGAGGAGAGGAGAGGAGAGGAGAGGAGAGGAGAGGAGAGGAGAGGAGAGGAGAGAGGGGGAGAGAGGGAAGGGAGGGGAGGGGATAGGGGAAAAGAGGGGCCGGGAGAAGAGGGAGGGGAAGGGAGAGGGAGAAGAAAACATTACGTAAACAGTATTTTCATGATAAACCTCCTCTTTTTGATATTATATCAGCAGACAGCTGAGCTCAACCAAGTCTCTTTGTCCAATCAAGTTACACCATCCCCCAAACCATAAAACACAATGTCATCCCTGTCGTGTTCAGATGAAACAGGAGGTCATCAAGAGGTCATGTTAAGACAGCCCAACACTAGTATCCGCCCCCATCTAGACCTTCAGCACACTTCAAACAGGCCTCCATCTACATCTGTGTCAAGTCAATTCCCACTGCGTATACAGCCAGTGTATTTCTGTGTTGTCTCCAGGGGTGATGTGGTGTGGAGGCCCGTGTCAGACAGGGGGATAAAGTAGGAGCTGCTGGGGAAGGCTGATAAGGCTCTGGGGTTATCAGTCAGGCCACAGCAGGGCCTCCCCTCCATCTCTCCACCCCCTCCTCTCCATTCCCACACAGTAGCTTTCTCTACCCTTCTCAGAGAGCTCAGCTGTCACCATGACAATGGGTGGTTGCCAGGGAGACGGGATTACAAGCACTCTCCCGGCGGCAGTCAGGGCTCATCCCCTGCGATGATGTCATCTGGAGCAGGTAATGCTGGGATACGGAACACAAATCAATGTTCCGTTCTATCTTTTACAGAGTTTAGATTTACAGGCTTCATCTCTTCATGGAACACGGAACACGGAACACGGAATAGGGCCTATCTGTTCAGTTGTATTTCTATGCTCACAACCAGAGTTTTGTGTCAGAGTTATAGGCTGTCCACGGACCCATTCAGGACATAGCCGAATCTCTGACACAAAACTCTGGTTGTGAGCATAGAAATACAATCTATCTACTGTATAATCTACTGTAGTAACTGTTATAATCTACTGTAGTAACTACCTGTTATAATCTACTGTAGTAACTGTTATAATCTACTGTAGTAACTACCTGTTATGATCTACTGTAGTACCTACCTGTTATAATCTACTGTAGTACCTACCTGTTATAATCTACTGTAGTACCTACCTGTTATAATCTACTGTAGCAACTACCTGTTATAATCTACTGTAGCAACTACCTGTTATAATCTACTGTAGTAACTACCTGATATAATCTACTGTAGTAACTACCTGTTATAATCTACTGTAGTACCTACCTGTTATAATCTACTGTAGCAACTACCTGTTATAATCTACTGTAGTACTGTTATAATCTACTGTAGCAACTACCTGTTATAATCTACTGTAGCAACTACCTGTTATAATCTACTGTAGCAACTATCTGTTATAATCTACTGTAGCAACTACCTGATATAATCTACTGTAGTACCTACCTGTTATAATCTACTGTAGTAACTGTTATAATCTACTGTAGTAACTACCTGTTATAATCTACTGTAGTAACTACCTGTTATAATCTACTGTAGCAACTACCTGTTATAATCTACTGTAGTAACTACCTGTTATAATCTACTGTAGCAACTACCTGTTATAATCTACTGTAGCAACTACCTGTTATAATCTACTGTAGTAACTACCTGTTATAATCTACTGTAGCAACTACCTGTTATAATCTACTGTAGCAACTACCTGTTATACTCTACTGTAGTAACTGTTATAATCTACTGTAGTAACTACCTGTTATAATATACTGTAGTAACTGTTATAATCTACTGTAGTAACTACCTGTTATAATCTACTGTAGTAACTGTTATAATCTACCGTAGTAACTACCTGTTATAAGCTACTGTAGTAACTACCTGTTATAATCTACTGTAGTAACTGTTATAATCTACTGTAGCAACTACCTGTTATAATCTACTGTAGTAAACTGTTATAATCTACTGTAGTACTGTTATAATCTACTGTAGCAACTACCTGTTATAATCTACTGTAGTAACTACCTGTTATAATCTACTGTAGCAACTACCTGTTATAATCTACTGTAGCAACTACCTGTTATAATCTACTGTAGTAACTACCTGTTATAATCTACTGTAGTAACTGTTATAATCTACTGTAGCAACTACCTGTTATAATCTACTGTAGCAACTACCTGTTATAATCTACTGTAGTAACTGTTATAATCTACTGTAGCAACTACCTGTTATAATCTACTGTAGTAACTACCTGATATAATCTACTGTAGTAACTACCTGTTATAATCTACTGTAGTACCTACCTGTTATAATCTACTGTAGTACCTACCTGTTATAATCTACTGTAGCAACTACCTGTTATAATCTACTGTAGTAACTGTTATAATCTACTGTAGCAACTACCTGTTATAATCTACTGTAGCAACTACCTGTTATAATCTACTGTAGCAACTACCTGTTATAATCTACTGTAGCAACTACCTGATATAATCTACTGTAGCAACTACCTGATATAATCTACTGTACTAACTGTTATAATCTACTGTAGCAACTACCTGTTATAATCTACTGTAGCAACTACCTGTTATAATCTACTGTAGTAACTACCTGTTATAATCTACTGTAGTAACTGTTATAATCTACTGTAGCAACTACCTGATATAATCTACTGTAGCAACTACCTGATATAATCTACTGTAGTAACTACCTGTTATAATCTACTGTAGCAACTACCTGATATAATCTACTGTAGTAACTACCTGTTATAATCTACTGTAGCAACTACCTGTTATAATCTACTGTAGCAACTACCTGTTATAATCTACTGTAGCAACTACCTGATATAATCTACTGTAGTAACTGTTATAATCTACTGTAGCAACTACCTGTTATAATCTACTGTAGCAACTACCTGATATAATCTACTGTAGTAACTGTTATAATCTACTGTAGTAACTACCTGATATAATCTACTGTAGTAGCAACTACCTGTTATAATCTACTGTAGTAACTACCTGTTATAATCTACTGTAGTAACTGTTATAATCTACTGCAACTACCTGTTATAATCTACTGTAGCAACTACCTGTTATAATCTACTGTAGCAACTACCTGTTATAATCTACTGTAGCAACTACCTGTTATAATCTACTGTAGCAACTACCTGTTATAATCTACTGTAGCAACTACTGTTATAATCTACTGTAGCAACTACCTGATATAATCTACTGTAGCAACTACCTGTTATAATCTACTGTAGTAACTGTTATAATCTACTGTAGCAACTACCTGATATAATCTACTGTAGCAACTACCTGATATAATCTACTGTAGTAACTACCTGTTATAATCTACTGTAGTAACTACCTGTTATAATCTACTGTAGCAACTACCTGTTATAATCTACTGTAGTAACTACCTGTTATAATCTACTGTAGCAACTACTGTAGTATAATCTACTGTAGTAACTACCTGTTATAATCTACTGTAGCAACTACCTGATATAATCTACTGTAGTAACTACCTGTTATAATCTACTGTAGCAACTACCTGTTATAATCTACTGTAGCAACTACCTGTTATAATCTACTGTAGCAACTACCTGATATAATCTACTGTAGTAACTGTTATAATCTACTAGCAACTACCTGTTATAATCTACTGTAGCAACTACCTGATATAATCTACTGTAGTAACTGTTATAATCTACTGTAGTAACTACCTGATATAATCTACTGTAGTAACTGTTATAATCTACTGTAGCAACTACCTGATATAATCTACTGTAGCAAATACCTGATATAATCTACTGTAGCAACTACCTGTTATAATCTACTGTAGCAACTACCTGATATAATCTACTGTAGCTAACTACCTGATATAATCTACTGTAGTAACTACCTGATATAATCTACTGTAGTACCTACCTGTTATAATCTACTGTAGTACCTGTTATAATCTACTACCTGTTATAATCTACTGTAGCAACTACCTGTTATAATCTACTGTAGCAACTACTGTTATAACTGTGTTATAATCTACTGTAGCAACTACCTGTTATAATCTACTGTAGCAACTACCTGTTATAATCTACTGTAGCAACTACCTGTTATAATCTACTGTAGTAACTACCTGTTATAATCTACTGTAGTAACTACCTGTTATAATCTACTGTAGCAACTACCTGTTATAATCTACTGTAGTAACTACCTGTTATAATCTACTGTAGTAACTACCTGTTATAATCTACTGTAGCAACTACCTGTTATAATCTACTGTAGTACTAATCTACTGTAGTTATAATCTACTGTAGCAACTACCTGTTATAATCTACTGTAGCAACTACCTGTTATAATCTACTGTAGTAAGTTATAATCTACTGTAGTAACTACCTGTTATAATCTACTGTAGTAACTACCTGTTATAATATACTGTAGTAACTGTTATAATCTACTGTAGTAACTACCTGTTATAATCTACTGTAGTAACTGTTATAATCTACCGTAGTAACTACCTGTTACAAGCTATAGTAATAATCTACTGTAGCAACTACCTGTTATAATCTACTGTAGTACTGTTATAATCTAGTAGCAACTACCTGTTATAATCTACTGTAGTAACTACCTGTTATAATCTACTGTAGTAACTGTTATAATCTACTGTAGCAACTACCTGTTATAATCTACTGTAGTAACTACCTGTTATAATCTACTGTAGCAACTACCTGTTATAATCTACTGTAGCAACTACCTGTTATAATCTACTGTAGTAACTACCTGTTATAATCTACTGTAACTGTTATAATCTACTGTAGCAACTACCTGATATAATCTACTGTAGCAACTACCTGATATAATCTACTGTAGCAACTACCTGTTATAATCTACTGTAGCAACTACCTGATATAATCTACTGTAGTAACTACCTGATATAATCTACTGTAGTAACTACCTGATATAATCTACTGTAGTACCTACCTGTTATAATCTACTGTAGTACCTACCTGTTATAATCTACTGTAGCTGTTATAATCTACTGTACAACTGTTATAATCTACTGTAGTAACTGTTATAATCTACTGTAGCAACTACCTGTTATAATCTACTGTAGCAACTACCTGTTATAATCTACTGTAGCAACTACCTGTTATAATCTACTGTAGCAACTGCCTGATATAATCTACTGTAGCAACTACCTGATATAATCTACTGTAGTAACTGTTATAATCTACTGTAGCAACTACCTGTTATAATCTATAGCAACTACCTGATATAATCTACTGTAGTAACTACCTGTTATAATCTACTGTAGTAACTGTTATAATCTACTGTAGCAACTACCTGATATAATCTACTGTAGCAACTAACTGATATAATCTACTGTAGTAACTACCTGTTATAATCTACTGTAGCAACTACCTGTTATAATCTACTGTAGTAACTACCTGTTATAATCTACTGTAGTAACTACCTGTTATAATCTACTGTAGCAACTACCTGTTATAATCTACTTATAATCTACTGTAGCAACTACCTGATATAATCTACTGTAGTAACTGTTATAATCTACTGTAGCAACTACCTGTTATAATCTACTGTAGCAACTACCTGATATAATCTACTGTAGTAACTGTTATATATAATCTACTGTAGTAACTGTTATAATCTACTGTAGCAACTACCTGATATAATCTACTGTAGTAACTACCTGTTATAATCTACTGTAGTAACTGTTATAATCTACTGTAGCAACTACCTGTTATAATCTACTGTAGCAACTACCTGTTATAATCTACTGTAGCAACTACCTGTTATAATCTACTGTAGCAACTACCTGTTATAATCTACTGTAGCAACTACCTGTTATAATCTACTGTAGCAACTACCTGCAACTACCTGATATAATCTACTGTAGCAACTACCTGATATAATCTACTGTAGTAACTACCTGTTATAATCTACTGTAGCAACTACCTGTTATAATCTACTGTAGCAACTACCTGTTATAATCTACTGTAGTAACTACCTGTTATAATCTACTGTAGTCTGTTATAATCTACTGTAGCAACTACCTGATATAATCTACTGTAGCAACTACCTGATATAATCTACTGTAGTAACTACCTGTTATAATCTACTGTAGCAACTACCTGATATAATCTACTGTAGTAACTACCTGTTATAATCTACTGTAGCAACTACCTGTTATAATAACTACCTGTTATAATCTACTGTAGCAACTACCTGATATAATCTACTGTAGTAACTGTTATAATCTACTGTAGCAACTACCTGTTATAATCTCTAGCAACTGTAGCAACTACCTGATATAATCTACTGTAGTAACTGTTATAATCTACTGTAGTAACTACCTGATATACTACTGTAGTAACTGTTATAATCTACTGTAGCAACTACCTGATATAATCTACTGTAGCAACTACCTGTTATAATCTACTGTAGTAACTGTTATAATCTACTGTAGCAACTACCTGTTATAATCTACTGTAGTAACTACCTGTTATAATCTACTGTAGTAACTACCTGTTATAATCTACTGTAGCAACTACCTGTTATAATCTACTGTAGCAACTACCTGTTATAATCTACTGTAGTAACTAACTGATATAATCTACTGTAGTAACTACCTGTTATAATCTACTGTAGTAACTACCTGATATAATCTACTGTAGTAACTGTTATAATCTACTGTAGTAACTACCTGTTATAATCTACTGTAGCAACTACCTGTTATAATCTACTGTAGCAACTACTGTTATAATCTACTGTAGTAACTAACTGATATAATCTACTGTAGTAACTACCTGTTATAATCTACTGTAGTAACTACCTGATATAATCTACTGTAGTAACTCCTGTTATAATCTACTGTAGTAACTACCTGTTATAATCTACTGTAGCAACTACCTGATATAATCTACTGTAGCAACTACCTGATATAATCTACTGTAGCAACTACCTGTTATAATCTACTGTAGAAACTACCTGATATAATCTACTGTAGCAACTACCTGATATAATCTACTGTTTTAACTACCTGATATAATCTACTGTAGTACCTACCTGTTATAATCTACTGTAGCAACTACCTGTTATAATCTACTGTAGTAACTGTTATAATCTACTGTAGTAACTACCTGATATAATCTACTGTAGTACCTACCTGTTATAATCTACTGTAGTAACTGTTATAATCTACTGTAGTAACTACCTGTTATAATCTACTGTAGCAACTACCTGTTATAATCTACTGTAGTAACTACCTGTTATAATCTACTGTAGTAACTGTTATAATCTACTGTAGCAACTACCTGTTATAATCTACTGTAGCAACTACCTGTTATAATCTACTGTAGCAACTACCTGATATAATCTACTGTAGCAACTACCTGTTATAATCTACTGTAGTAACTAACTGATATAATCTACTGTAGTAACTACCTGTTATAATCTACTGTAGTAACTACCTGATATAATATACTGTAGTCACTTCCTGTTATAATCTACTGTAGCAACTACCTGTTATAATCTACTGTAGTAACTACCTGTTATAATCTACTGTAGTAACTACCTGTTATAATCTACTAGTAGTTATAACTAACTGTTATAATCTACTGTAGTAACTACCTGTTATAATCTACTGTAGCAACTACCTGTTATAATCTACTGTAGCAACTACCTGTTATAATCTACTGTAGCAACTACCTGTTATAATCTACTGTAGCAACTACCTGTTATAATCTACTGTAGCAACTACCTGTTATAATCTACTGTAGCAACTACCTGATATAATCTACTGTAGTAACTGTTATAATCTACTGTAGTAACTGTTATAATCTACTGTAGCAACTACCTGTTATAATCTACTGTAGTAACTACCTGTTATAATCTACTGTAGTAACTACCTGTTATAATCTACTGTAGTAACTGTTATAATCTACCGTAGTAACTACCTGTTATAAGCTACTGTAGTAACTACCTGTTATAATCTACTGTAGTAACTGTTATAATCTACTGTAGTAACTACCTGTTATAATCTACTGTAGTAACTACCTGTTATAATCTACTGTAGTAACTGTTATAATCTACTGTAGCAACTACCTGTTATAATCTACTGTAGTAACTAACTGATATAATCTACTGTAGTAACTACCTGTTATAATCTACTGTAGCAACTACCTGTTATAATCTACTGTAGTAACTGTTATAATCTACTGTAGCAACTACCTGTTATAATCTACTGTAGCAACTAACTGTTATAATCTACTGTAGTAACTACCTGTTATAATCTACTGTAGTAACTACCTGATATAATCTACTGTAGTCACTTAGCAACCTGTTATAATCTACTGTAGTAACTACCTGTTATAATCTACTGTAGCTGATATAAACTACCTGATATAATCTACTGTAGTAACCTGTTATAATCTACTGTAGCAACTACCTGATATAATCTACTGTAGTAACTACCTGTTATAATCTACTGTAGTAACTACCTGTTATAATCTACTGTAGTAACTACCTGTTATAATCTACTGTAGTACCTACCTATTATAATCTACTGTAGTAACTGTTATAATCTACTGTAGTAACTACCTGTTATAATCTACTGTAGTAACTACCTACCTGTTATAATCTACTGTAGTAACTACCTGTTATAATCTACTGTAGCAACTACCTGTTATAATCTACTGTAGTACCTACTGTTATAATCTACTGTAGTAACTACCTGTTATAATCTACTGTAGTAACTACCTGTTATAATCTACTGTAGCAACTACCTGTTATAATCTACTGTAGTAACTACCTGATATAATCTACTGTAGTAGTTATAATCTACTAACTGTTATAATCTACTGTAGTAACTACCTGTTATAATCTACTGTAGTAACTACCTGTTATAATCTACTGTAGCAACTACCTGTTATAATCTACTGTAGTAACTAACTGATATAATCTACTGTAATAACTACCTGTTATAATCTACTGTAGTAACTACCTGATATAATCTACTGTAGTAACTACCTGTTATAATCTACACTTCCTGTTATAATCTACTGTAGTAACTACCTGTTATAATCTACTGTAGCAACTACCTGATATAATCTACTGTAGCAACTACCTGTTATAATCTACTGTAGTAACTAACTGATATAATCTACTGTAGTAACTACCTGTTATAATCTACTGTAGTAACTACCTGATATAATATACTGTAGTCACTTCCTGTTATAATCTACTGTAGCAACTACCTGATATAATCTACTGTAGTAACTGTTATAATCTACTGTAGCAACTACCTGATATAATCTACTGTAGTAACTACCTGTTATAATCTACTGTAGTAACTACCTGTTATAATATACTGTAGCAACTACCTGATATAATCTACTGTAGTACCTGTTATAATCTACTGTAATAACTACCTGTTATAATCTACTGTAGTAACTACCTGTTATAATCTACTACTGTAGTAACTACTGTAGTAACTGTTATAATCTACTGTAGCAACTACCTGTTATAATCTACTGTAGTAACTACCTGTTATAATCTACCGTAGTAACTACCTGTTATAAGCTACTGTAGTAACTACCTGTTATAATCTACTGTAGTAACTGTTATAATCTACTGTAGCAACTACCTGTTATAATCTACTGTAGTAACTAACTGATATAATCTACTGTAGCAACTACCTGATATAATCTACTGTAGTAACTACCTGATATAATCTACTGTAGCAACTACCTGATATAATCTACTGTAGTAACTACCTGATATAATCTACTGTAGTACCTACCTGTTATAATCTACTGTAGTACCTACCTGTTATAATCTACTGTAGCAACTACCTGTTATAATCTACTGTAGTAACTGTTATAATCTACTGTAGCAACTACCTGTTATAATCTACTGTAGCAACTACCTGTTATAATCTACTGTAGCAACTACCTGTTATAATCTACTGTAGTACCTACCTGTTATAATCTACTGTAGTAACTGTTATAATCTACTGTAGTAACTACCTGTTATAATCTACTGTAGCAACTACCTGATATAATCTACTGTAGTAACTACCTGTTATAATCTACTGTAGTAACTACCTGTTATAATCTACTGTAGTAACTACCTGTTATAATCTACTGTAGCAACTACCTGATATAATCTAATGTAGCAACTACCTGATATAATCTACTGTAGTAACTACCTGTTATAATCTACTGTAGCAACTACCTGATATAATCTACTGTAGCAACTACCTGTTATAATCTACTGTAGCAACTACCTGTTATAATCTACTGTAGCAACTACCTGATATAATCTACTGTAGCAACTACCTGATATAATCTACTGTAGTAACTGTTATAATCTACTGTAGCAACTACCTGTTATAATCTACTGTAGCAACTATGTGTTATAATCTACTGTAGCAACTACCTGATATAATCTACTGTAGTAACTGTTATAATCTACTGTAGTAACTGTTATAATCTACTGTAGTAACTACCTGATATAATCTAATCTACTAGTAAACCTGATATAATCTACTGTAGTAACTGTTATAATCTACTGTAGTAACTACCTGCTGTTATAATATAATCTACTGTAGTAACTGTTATAATCTACTGTAGCAACTACCTTATAATCTACTGTAGTAACTGTTATAATCTACTGTAGTAACTGTTATAATCTACTGTAGCAACTACCTGTTATAATCTACTGTAGTAACTACCTGTTATAATCTACTGTAGTAACTACCTGTTATAATCTACTGTAGCAACTACCTGTTATAATCTACTGTAGTAACTAACTGTTATAATCTACTACCTGTTATAATCTACTGTAGTAACTACCTGTTATAATCTACTGTAGTAACTACCTGATATAATCTACTGTAGTCACTTCCTGTTATAATCTACTGTAGTAACTACCTGATATAATCTACTGTAGTCACTTCCTGTTATAATCTACTGTAGTAACTACCTGTTATAATCTACTGTAGCACCTACCTGTTATAATCTACTGTAGTACCTACCTGTTATAATCTACTGTAGCAACTACCTGTTATAATCTACTGTAGCAACTACCTGTTATACTCTACTGTAGTAACTGTTATAATCTACTGTAGTAACTACCTGTTATAATATACTGTAGTAACTGTTATAATCTACTGTAGTAACTACCTGTTATAATCTACTGTAGTAACTACCTGTTATAATCTACTGTAGCAACTACCTGTTATAATCTACTGTAGTAACTACCTGTTATAACTGTAGCAACTACCTGTTATAATCTAGTAACTGTTATAATCTACTGTAGCAACTACCTGATATAATCTACTGTAGTAACTACCTGATATAATCTACTGTAGTACCTACCTGTTATAATCTACTGTAGCAACTACCTGTTATAATCTACTGTAGCAACTACCTGTTATAATCTACTGTAGCAACTAACCTGTTATAATCTACTGTAGTAACTACCTGTTATAATCTACTGTAGCAACTACCTGTTATAATCTACTGTAGCAACTACCTGTTATAATCTACTGTAGCAAACTACCTGTTATAATCTACTGTAGCAACTACCTGTTATAATCTACTGTAGCAACTACCTGTTATAATCTACTGTAGTAACTACCTGTTATAATCTACTGTAGTAACTACCTGTTATAATCTACTGTAGTAACTACCTGTTATAATCTACTGTAGCAACTACTGTTATAATCTACTGTAGTAACTACCTGTTATAATCTACTGTAGCAACTACCTGATATAATCTACTGTAGTAACTACCTGTTATAATCTACTGTAGTAACTAACTACCTGTTATAATCTACTGTAGTAACTAGTTATAATCTACTGTAGTAACTACCTGATATAATCTACTGTAGCAACTCTGTTATAATCTACTGTAGTAACTACCTGTTATAATCTACTGTAGTAACTACCTGTTATAATCTACTGTAGTAACTACCTGTTATAATCTACTGTAGTAACTACCTGTTATAATCTACTGTAGCAACTACCTGTTATAATCTACTGTAGTAACTACCTGTTATAATCTACTGTAGTAACTACCTGTTATAATCTACTGTAGTACTACCTGTTATAATCTACTGTAGTAACTACCTGTTATAATCTACTGTAGTAACTACCTGTTATAATCTACTGTAGCAACTACCTGTTATAATCTACTGTTATAATCTACTGTAGCAACTACCTGTTATAATCTACTGTAGTAACTACCTGTTATAATCTACTGTAGTAACTACCTGTTATAATCTACTGTAGTAACTACCTGTTATAATCTACTGTAGTAACTACCTGTTATAATCTACTGTAGTAACTGTTATAATCTACTGTAGTAACTACCTGTTATAATCTACTGTAACTACCTGATATAATCTAATATAATCTACTGTAGTAACTGTTATAATCTAATCTACTGTAGCAACTACCTGTTATAATCTACTAGTACCTAGTTATAATCTACCTGTTATAATCTACTGTAGTAACTACCTGTTATAATCTACTGTAGTAACTACCTGTTATAATCTACTAGTAACTAGATATAATCTACTAAACCTGTTATAATCTACTGTAGTAACTACCTGTTATAATCTACTGTAGTAACTACCTGATATAATCTACTGTAGCAACTACCTGTTATAATCTACTGTAGTAACTACCTGATATAATCTACTGTAGTAACTACCTGTTATAATCTACTGTAGTAACTACCTGATATAATCTACTGTAGTCACTTCCTGTTATAATCTACTGTAGTAACTACCTGTTATAATCTACTGTAGCAACTACCTGTTATATCTACTGTAGCAACTACCTGTTATAATCTACTGTAGCAACTACCTGTTATAATCTACTGTAGTAACTACCTGTTATAATCTACTGTACCTGTAATCTACCTGTTATAATCTACTGTAGTAACTACCTGTTATAATCTACTACTGTAACTACCTGTTATATAATCTCTGTTATAATCTACTGTAGCAACTACCTGATATAATCTACTGTAGTAACTACCTGTTATAATCTACTACTGTTATAATCTACTGTAGCAACTACCTGTTATAATCTACTGTAGTAACTACCTGTTATAATCTACTGTAGTAACTACCTGTTATAATCTACTGTAGTAACTACCTGTTATAATCTACTGTAGTAGTTATAACTACCTGTTATAATCTACTGTAGTAACTACCTGTTATAATCTACTGTAGTAACTACCTGTTATAATCTACTGTAGTAACTACCTGTTATAATCTACTGTAGCAACTACCTGTTATAATCTACTGTAGTAACTGTTATAATCTACTGTAGCAACTACCTGTTATAATCTACTGTAGCAACTACCTGATATAATCTACTGTAGTAACTACCTGATATAATCTACTGTAGTACCTACCTGTTATAATCTACTGTAGCAACTACCTGATATAATCTACTGTAGCAACTACCTGATATAATCTACTGTAGTAACTACCTTATAATCTACTGTAGTAACTGTTATAATCTACTGTAGTAACTACCTGATATAATCTACTGTAGTACCTACCTGTTATAATCTACTGTAGTAACTGTTATAATCTACTGTAGCAACTACCTGTTATAATCTACTGTAGCAACTATGTGTTATAATCTACTGTAGCAACTACCTGATATAATCTACTGTAGTACCTACCTGTTATAATCTACTGTAGTAACTGTTATAATCTACTGTAGTAACTACCTGTTATAATCTACTGTAGTAACTACCTGTTATAATCTACTGTAGCAACTACCTGTTATAATCTACTGTAGTAACTACCTGTTATAATCTACTGTAGTAACTACCTGTTATAATCTACTGTAGCAACTACCTGATATAATCTACTGTAGCAACTACCTGATATAATCTACTGTAGTAACTACCTGTTATAATCTACTGTAGCAACTACCTGATATAATCTACTGTAGTAACTACCTGTTATAATCTACTGTAGCAACTACCTGTTATAATCTACTGTAGCAACTACCTGTTATAATCTACTGTAGCAACTACCTGATATAATCTACTGTAGTAACTGTTATAATCTACTGTAGCAACTACCTGTTATAATCTACTGTAGCAACTACCTGTTATAATCTACTGTAGCAACTACTTGATATAATCTACTGTAGTACCTACCTGTTATAATCTACTGTAGTAACTGTTATAATCTACTGTAGTAACTACCTGATATAATCTACTGTAGTAACTGTTATAATCTACTGTAGTAACTACCTGATATAATCTACTGTAGTAACTGTTATAATCTACTGTAGCAACTACCTGATATAATCTACTGTCGTACCTACCTGTTATAATCTACTGTAGTAACTGTTATAATCTACTGTAGCAACTACCTGTTATAATCTACTGTAGCAACTACCTGTTATAATCTACTGTAGTAACTACCTGTTATAATCTACTGTAGCAACTACCTGTTATAATCTACTGTAGTAACTACCTGTTATAATCTACTGTAGTAACTACCTGATATAATCTACTGTAGTAACTACCTGATATAATCTACTGTTGCAATTACCTGTTATAATCTACTGTAGTCACTTCCTGTTATAATCTACTGTAGTAACTACCTGATATAATCTACTGTAGTCACTTCCTGTTATAATCTACTGTAGTAACTACCTGTTATAATCTACTGTAGCAACTACCTGTTATAATCTACTGTAGCAACTACCTGTTATAATCTACTGTAGCAACTACCTGTTATAATTATAATCTACTGTAGCAACTACCTGATATAATCTACTGTAGTAACTACCTGTTATAATCTACTGTAGTAACTACCTGTTATAATCTACTGTAGTAACTGTTATAATCTACTGTAGTAACTACCTGTTATAATCTACTGTAGTAACTACCTGATATAATCTACTGTAGTAACTGTTATAATCTACTGTAGTAACTACCTGATATAATCTACTGTAGTACCTGTTATAATCTACTGTAGCAACTACCTGATATAATCTACTGTAGTAACTACCTGATATAATCTACTGTAGTACCTACCTGTTATAATCTACTGTAGTAACTACTGTTATAATCTACTGTAGTAACTACCTGTTATAATCTACTGTAGCAACTACCTGTTATAATCTACTGTAGCAACTACCTGTTATAATCTACTGTAGCAACTACCTGTTATAATCTACTGTAGTAACTGTTATAATCTACTGTAGCAACTACCTGTTATAATCTACTGTAGCAACTACCTGTTATAATCTACTGTAGTAACTACCTGTTATAATCTACTGTAGTAACTGTTATAATCTACTGTAGTAACTGTTATAATCTACTGTAGCAACTACCTGATATAATCTACTGTAGTAACTACCTGTTATAATCTACTGTAGTAACTACCTGTTATAATCTACTGTAGTAACTACCTGTTATAATCTACTAGTAGTTATAATCTACTGTAGTAACTACCTGTTATAATCTACTGTAGCAACTACCTGTTATAATCTACTGTAGTAACTGTTATAATCTACTGTAGCAACTACCTGTTATAATCTACTGTAGCAACTATGTGTTATAATCTACTGTAGCAACTACCTGATATAATCTACTGTAGTAACTGTTATAATCTACTGTAGTAACTACCTGATATAATCTACTGTAGTAACTGTTATAATCTACTGTAGCAACTACCTGATATAATCTACTGTAGTACCTACCTGTTATAATCTACTGTAGTAACTGTTATAATCTACTGTAGTAACTACCTGTTATAATCTACTGTAGCAACTACCTGTTATAATCTACTGTAGCAACTACCTGTTATAATCTACTGTAGTAACTACCTGTTATAATCTACTGTAGCAACTACCTGTTATAATCTACTAACTAGACCTGTTATAATCTACTGTAGTAACTACCTGTTATAATCTACTGTAGTAACTACCTGTTATAATCTACTGTAGTAACTGTTATAATCTACTGTAGTACCTGTTATAATCTACTGTAGCAACTACCTGTTATAATCTACTGTAGTAACTACCTGTTATAATCTACTGTAGTAACTAACTGTTATAATCTACTGTAGTAACTACCTGTTATAATCTACTGTAGTAACTACCTGATATAATCTACTGTAGTCACTTCCTGTTATAATCTACTGTAGTAACTACCTGTTATAATCTACTGTAGCAACTACCTGTTATAATCTACTGTAGCAACTACCTGTTATAATCTACTGTAGTAACTGTTATAATCTACTGTAGCAACTACCTGTTATAATCTACTGTAGCAACTACCTGTTATAATCTACTGTAGCAACTACCTGTTATAATCTACTGTAGCAACTACTTGATATAATCTACTGTAGTACCTACCTGTTATAATCTACTGTAGTAACTGTTATAATCTACTGTAGTAACTACCTGATATAATCTACTGTAGTAACTGTTATAATCTACTGTAGTAACTACCTGTTATAATCTACTGTAGTAACTGTTATAACTACTGTTATAATCTACTGTAGTAACTACCTTATAATCTACTGTAGTAACTACCTGTTATAATCTACTGTAGTAACTGTTATAATCTACTGTAGTAACTACCTGTTATAATCTACTGTAGCAACTACCTGTTATAATCTACTGTAGTAACTACCTGTTATAATCTACTGTAGTAACTACCTGTTATAATCTACTGTAGCAACTACCTGTATATAATCTACTGTAGTAACTACCTGTTATAATCTACTGTAGTAACTACCTGATATAATCTACTGTAGCAACTACCTGTTATAATCTACTGTAGTAACTAACTGATATAATCTACTGTAGTAACTAACTGTTATAATCTACTGTAGTAACTACCTGTTATAATCTACTGTAGTAACTACCTGTTATAATCTACTGTAGCTGTTATAACTACCTGTTATAATCTACTGTAGTAACTAACTGATATAATCTACTGTATAACTACCTGTTATAATCTACTGTAGTAACTACCTGTTATAATCTACTGTAGTAACTACCTGTTATAATCTACTGTAGTAACTACCTGTTATAATCTACTGTAGTAAACTGTTATAATCTACTGTAGCAACTACCTTATAATCTACTGTAGTAACTACCTGTTATAATCTACTGTAGCAACTACCTGATATAATCTACTGTAGTAACTACCTGTTATAATCTACTGTAGTAACTACCTGTTATAATCTACTGTAGTAACTACCTGTTATAATCTACTGTAGTAACTACCTGTTATAATCTACTGTAGTAACTGTTATAATCTACTGTAGTAACTACCTGATATAATCTACTGTAGTAACTGTTATAATCTACTACCTGATATAATCTACTGTAGTTATAAACTGTTATAATCTACTGTAGTAACTACCTGTTATAATCTACTGTAGTAACTGTTATAATCTACTGTAGCAACTACCTGATATAATCCACTGTAGTACCTACCTGTTATAATCTACTGTAGTAACTGTTATAATCTACTGTAGTAACTACCTGTTATAATCTACTGTAGTAACTACCTGTTATAATCTACTGTAGTAACTAACTGATATAATCTACTGTAGTAACTAGTAAACCTGTTATAATCTACTGTAGTAACTACCTGTTATAATCTACTGTAGTAACTACCTGTTATAATCTACTGTAGCAACTACCTGTTATAATCTACTGTAGTAACTAACTGTTATAATCTACTGTAGTAACTACCTGTTATAATCTACTGTAGTAAACTACCTGTTATAATCTACTGTAGTAACTACCTGTTATAATCTACTGTAGTAACTACCTGTTATAATCTACTGTAGCAACTACCTGTTATAATCTACTGTAGCAACTACCTGTTATAATCTACTGTAGCTACCTGTTATAACTACCTGTTATAATCTACTGTAGTAACTACCTGTTATAATCTACTGTAGTAACTACCTGTTATAATCTACTGTAGTAACTACCTGATATAATATACTGTAGTCACTTCCTGTTATAATCTACTGTAGCAACTACCTGATATAATCTACTGTAGTAACTGTTATAATCTACTGTAGCAACTACCTGATATAATCTACTGTAGTAACTACCTGTTATAATCTACTGTAGTAACTACCTGTTATAATCTACTGTAGTACCTGTTATAATCTACTGTAGTAACTGTTATAATCTACTGTAGTAACTGTTATAATCTACTGTAGCAACTACCTGTTATAATCTACTGTAGTAACTAACTGATATAATCTACTGTAGTAACTACCTGTTATAATCTACTGTAGCAACTACCTGTTATAATCTACTGTAGTAACTGTTATAATCTACTGTAGCAACTACCTGTTATAATCTACTGTAGCAACTACCTGATATAATCTACTGTAGTAACTACCTGATATAATCTACTGTAGTACCTACCTGATATAATCTACTGTAGCAACTACCTGATATAATCTACTGTAGTAACTACCTGATATAATCTACTGTAGTACCTACCTGTTATAATCTACTGTAGTAACTACCTGTTATAATCTACTGTAGCAACTACCTGTTATAATCTACTGTAGTAACTGTTATAATCTACTGTAGTAACTACCTGATATAATCTACTGTAGCAACTACCTGTTATAATCTACTGTAGCAACTACCTGATATAATCTACTGTAGCAACTACCTGATATAATCTACTGTAGTAACTGTTATAATCTACTGTAGCAACTACCTGTTATAATCTACTGTAGCAACTACCTGATATAATCTACTGTAGTAACTACCTGTTATAATCTACTGTAGTAACTACCTGTTATAATCTACTGTAGTAACTACCTGTTATAATCTACTGTAGCAACTACCTGATATAATCTAATGTAGCAACTACCTGATATAATCTACTGTAGTAACTACCTGTTATAATCTACTGTAGCAACTACCTGATATAATCTACTGTAGTAACTACCTGTTATAATCTACTGTAGCAACTACCTGTTATAATCTACTGTAGCAACTAGTTATAATCTACTGTAGCAACTACCTGATATAATCTACTGTAGTAACTGTTATATTCTACTGTAGTAACTGTTATAATCTACTGTAGTAACTACCTGATATAATCTACTGTAGTAACTACCTGATATAATCTACTGTAGTAACTGTTATAATCTACTGTAGTAACTACCTGATATAATCTACTGTAGTAACTGTTATAATCTACTGTAGTGATATAATCTACTGTAGTACCTACCTGTTATAATCTACTGTAGTAACTGTTATAATCTACTGTAGCAACTACCTGTTATAATCTACTGTAGTAACTACCTGTTATAATCTACTGTAGTAACTACCTGTTATAATCTACTGTAGCAACTACCTGTTATAATCTACTGTAGTAACTAACTGTTATAATCTACTGTAGTAACTACCTGATATAATCTACTGTAGTCACTTCATGTATATAATCTACTGTAGTAACTACCTGTTATAATCTACTGTAGTAACTACCTGTTATAATCTACTGTAGTAACTACCTGTTATAATCTACTGTAGTACCTGTTATAATTATAATCTCTACTGTAGTAACTGTTATAATCTACTGTAGCAACTACCTGTTATAATCTACTGTAGCAACTACCTGTTATAATCTACTGTAGCAACTACCTGTTATAATCTACTGTAGTACTTGATATAATCTACTGTAGTACCTACCTGTTATAATCTACTGTAGCAACTACCTGTTATAATCTACTGTAGTAACTGTTATAATCTACTGTAGTAACTACCTGATATAATCTACTGTAGTACCTACCTGTTATAATCTACTGTAGTAACTGTTATAATCTACTGTAGTAACTACCTGATATAATCTACTGTAGTAACTGTTATAATCTACTGTAGCAACTACCTGATATAATCTACTGTAGTAACTACCTGATATAATCTACTGTAGTACCTACCTGTTATAATCTACTGTAGTACTGTTATAATCTACTGTAGCAACTACCTGTTATAATCTACTGTAGCAACTACCTGTTATAATCTACTGTAGTAACTACCTGTTATAATCTACTGTAGTAACTACCTGTTATGTTATAATCTACTGTAGTAACTACCTGTTATAATCTACCTGTTATAATCTACTGTAACTACCTGTTATAATCTACTGTAGCAACTACCTGTTATAATCTACTGTAGTAACTACTGATATAATCTACTGTAGTAACTACCTGTTATAATCTACTGTAGTAACTACCTGTTATAATCTACTGTAGTAACTGTTATAATCTACTGTAGTAACTACCTGATATAATCTAACTGTAGTAACTACCTGTTATAATCTACTGTAGTAACTACCTGTTATAATCTACTGTAGTAACTAACTGATATAATCTACTGTAGTAACTGTTATAATCTACTGTAGTAACTACCTGTTATAATCTACTGTAGTAACTACCTGTTATAATCTACTGTAGCAACTACCTGTTATAATCTACTGTAGCAACTAACTGATATAATCTACTGTAGTAACTACCTGTTATAATCTACTGTAGTAACTACCTGTTATAATCTACTGTAGTCACTTCCTGTTATAATCTACTGTAGCAACTACCTGTTATAATCTACTGTAGCAACTACCTGTTATAATCTACTGTAGCAACTACCTGATATAATCTACTGTAGCAACTACCTGTTATAATCTACTGTAGTAACTAACTGATATAATCTACTGTAGTAACTACCTGTTATAATCTACTGTAGTAACTACCTGATATAATATACTGTAGTCACTTCCTGTTATAATCTACTGTAGCAACTACCTGATATAATCTACTGTAGTAACTGTTATAATCTACTGTAGCAACTACCTGATATAATCTACTGTAGTAACTACCTGTTATAATCTACTGTAGTTATAACTACTGTAGTAACTACCTGTTATAATCTACTGTAGTAACTACCTGTTATAATCTACTGTAGTTATAATCTAACTACCTGTTATAATCTACTGTAGCAACTACCTGTTATAATCTACTGTAGTAACTAACTGTTATAATCTACTGTAGTAACTACCTGTTATAATCTACTGTAGTAACTACCTGATATAATCTACTGTAGTAACTGTTATAATCTACTGTAGTAACTACCTGTTATAATCTACTGTAGTAACTACCTGTTATAATCTACTGTAGTAACTACCTGTTATAATCTACTGTAGCAACTACCTGATATAATCTACTGTAGTACCTGTTATAATCTACTGTAGTAACTGTTATAATCTACTGTAGTAACTGTTATAATCTACTGTAGTAACTGTTATAATCTACTGTAGTAACTACCTGTTATAATCTACTGTAGTAACTACCTGATATAATCTACTGTAGCAACTACCTGTTATAATCTACTGTAGTAACTAACTGACATCTACTGTAGTAACTACCTGATATAATCTACTGTAGTAACTGTTATAATCTACTGTAGTAACTGTTATAATCTACTGTAGTAACTACCTGTTATAATCTACTGTAGTAACTACCTGTTATAATCTACTGTAGTAACTACCTGTTATAATCTACTGTAGTACCTGTTATAATCTACTGTAGTAACTGTTATAATCTACTGTAGTAACTGTTATAATCTACTGTAGTAACTACCTGTTATAATCTACTGTAGTAACTGTTATAATCTACTGTAGTAACTACCTGTTATAATATACTGTAGTAACTACCTGTTATAATCTACTGTAGTAACTGTTATAATCTACTGTAGTAACTGTTATAATCTACTGTAGTAACTACCTGTTATAATCTACTGTAGCAACTACCTGTTATAATCTACTGTAGCAACTACCTGTTATAATCTACTGTAGCAAGTAACTGTTATAATCTGCTGTAGTAACTACCTGTTATAATATACTGTAGTAACTACCTGTTATAATCTACTGTAGTAACTGTTATAATCTGCTGTAGTAACTACCTGTTATAATATACTGTAGTAACTACCTGTTATAATCTACTGTAGTACCTGTTATAATCTACTGTAGTAACTGTTATAATCTACTGTAGTAACTACCTGTTATAATCTACTGTAGTAACTACCTGTTATAATCTACTGTAGTACCTGTTATAATCTACTGTAGTAACTGTTATAATCTACTGTAGTAACTGTTATAATCTACTGTAGTAACTGTTATAATCTACTGTAGTAACTGTTATAATCTACTGTAGTCACCTGTTATAATCTACTGCTGTCACTTCCTGTTATAATCTACTGTAGTAACTACCTGTTATAATCTCCTGTAACTACCTGTTATAATCTACTGTAGTAACTACCTGATATAATCTACTGTAGTAACTACCTGATATAATCTACTGTTGCAATTACCTGTTATAATCTACTGTAGTAACTGTTATAACACTGTCTGTCTGTCTGTCTGTCTGTCTGTCTGTCTGTCTGTCTGTCTGTCTGTCTGTCTGTCTGTCTGTCTGTCTGTCTGTCTGTAAACTCAAACAGAGATTTCCGTGAGCATGTGAAGCTTGAGAGAGAGAGAGAGTGAGAGACTGAACGAGAGTGTGAGGTAGCTGTAATGAAAGGTCATAGCTAATGAAGCTTGACTGTGGCTAACCCCCCGGGCCGAGGCGTCCAAACAACTGCCCGATCACTAATGGACTCACCTGACATTTAAAACCATGTAAAGTAATGTTTTCATTAATTCATTAATCCACTGTTAAATTATGTCTGGATTGTGTTTGTTCACTTTCCGGAGTTTATTCACTTATTTTGAGATGACAGTTTGATCCCTTAATAAAATCAGGGACAAATGAATTCCCATTCTCTCTCTCCCCCTTCTATTTTTCATCTCTATCCCCATTTGACTCAGCAGATGTAGAATTTGTTGTTGGGTTTAGGTTAGCCTGTGTGTAGTCTTAACATTCTGTATACTCCCCTTGTCCTAAGGGGATTTCTTATTGTCTGTGTGTGTGTGTGTATTTGTGGTTTTTGTGGTGTGTAAATGATTTTATAACGGCCGGGTCAAAAATGACCCTGAAGACAATCGCTGTGGTGTCTTCATGAACAATGTTGAGGAAAAGTCGTACAATTTCAAGAAATATCATTTAGGGGATTTTCTCTGCTGTTAAACATAGTGGCGAGTCATATATATATATATATGTTTTACCCTTAAAACAACACAAGGGTTAAGATTAGGTGGAGGTTGAGGTTAGGTTAGATTAAGATTAGGTTAAAGTTAGTTTGAGGTTAGGTGATATTTAGGTTCAAATCAAATCAAAGTGTATTGGTTGCATATACCATTTAGTAGGTGTTATAGCAGGTGTTTATGTTACTGGCCCCTGACATTACGTTTTAATTGTTTGACATTTTATTTTTATTATTATTTTATTGGGAAAAAATTATAAGAAATCAAAAACGGCAAGACAAATCTGATTAACAACCCAAATAGCAGTAATCACATGCTATCTACCTACAGTTGAAGTCGGAAATATACAGACACTTAACTCTATCAACCACTCCACAAATGTCTTGTTAATAAACTATAGTTTTGGCAAGTCGGGAAGGACAACTACTTTGTGCATGACACAAGTCATTTGTCCAACAATTGTTTACAGACAGATTATTTCACTTATAATTCACTGCATCACAATTCCAGTGGGTCAGAAGTTTACATACACTAAGTTGACTGTGCCTTTAAACAGCTTGGAAAATTCCAGAAAATGATGTCATGGCTTTAGAAGTTTCTGATAGGCTAATTGACATCATTTGAGTCAATTGAAGGTGTATCTGTGGATGTATTTCAAGGCCTACCTTCAAACTCAGTGCCTCTATGCTTGACATCATGGGAAAATCCCAAAAAAATCAGCCAAGACCTCAGACCTCAGTTCTGTCTCCTAGAGATGAACGTACTTTGGTGTGAAAAGTGCAAATCAATCCCAGAACAACAGCAAAGGACCTTGTGAAGATGCTGGAGGAAACAGGTACAACCGTATCTATATCAACAGTAAATTGAGTCCTATATCGACATTAACTTGAAAGGCCACTAAGCAAGTGAGAAGCCACACTCCAAAACCACCATAAAAAAGCCAGACTACGGTTTCCAACTGCACATGGGGACAAAGATCGTACTTTTTGGAGAAATGAAACAAAAATAGAACTGTTTGGCCATAATGACCATCGTCATGTTTGGTGGAAAAAGGGGGAGGCTTAGAGCCGAAGAACACCATCCCAACCGTAAATCACGGGGGTGGCAGCATCATGTTGTGGGTGTGCATTGCTGCAGGAGGGGCTGGTTCACTTCACAAAATAGATGGCATCACGAGGCAGGGAAATTATATGGATATATTGAAGCAACATCTCAAGACATCAGTTAGGAAGTTAAAGGTTGGTCGCAAATGGGTCTTCCAAATGGACAATGACCCCAAGCATACTTCCTTGTGACAAAATCGCTTAAGGACAATAAAGTCAAGGTATTGGAGTGGCATCACAAAGCCCTGACCTCAATCCTATAGTTAATTTGTGGGCAGAACTGAAAAAGCGTGTGGGAGCAAGGAGACCTAAGAACCTGACTCAGTTACACCAGCTCTGTCAGGAGGAATGGGCCAAAATTCACCCAACGTATTGTATGAAGCTTGTGGAAGGCTACCTGAAACGTTTGACCCAAGTTAAACAATTTAAAGGCAATGCTACCAAATACTAATTGAGTGTATGTAAACTTCTGACCCACTGGGAATGTGATGAAAGAAATAAAAGCTGAAATAAATCATTCTCTTTACTATTATTCTGACATTTCACATTCTTAAAATAAAGTGGTGATCCTAACTGACCCTAAGACAGGGAATTTTCACTAGGATTAAATGTCAGGAATTGTGAAAAACTGAGTTTAAATGTATTTGGCTAAGGTGTATGTAAACTTCCGACTTCAACTGTACATGTATGTAGTCTACACAGTAACAGTAAATATATTATACGTATGGACACCTGGAGAATGTCCACAAGATCCGTTCAGAATGTACAGCAGTAGAGATATTAGAGTGATCAGTTCAGAATGTACAGCAGTAGAGATATTAGAGTGGTCCGTTCAGAATGTACAGCAGTAGAGATATTAGAGTGATCAGTTCAGAATGTAGAGCAGTAGAGATATTAGAGTGGTCAGTTCAGAATGTAGAGCAGTAGAGATATTAGAGTGATCAGTTCAGAATGTACAGCAGTAGAGATATTAGAGTGGTCAGTTCAGAATGTAGAGCAGTAGAGATATTAGAGTGGTCCGTTCAGAATGTACAGCAGTAGAGATATTAGAGTGGTCCATTCAGAATGTACAGCAGTAGAGATATTAGAGTGATCAGTTCAGAATGTAGAGCAGTAGAGATATTAGAGTGATCAGTTCAGAATGTACAGCAGTAGAGATATTAGAGTGGTCAGTTCAGAATGTAGAGCAGTAGAGATATTAGAGTGATCAGTTCAGAATGTACAGCAGTAGAGATATTAGAGTGGTCAGTTCAGAATGTAGAGCAGTAGAGATATTAGAGTGGTCCGTTCAGAATGTAGAGCAGTAGAGATATTAGAGTGGTCAGTTCAGAATGTAGAGCAGTAGAGATATTAGAGTGATCAGTTCAGAATGTAGAGCAGTAGAGATAATAGAGTGATCAGTTCAGAATGTACAGCAGTAGAGATATTAGAGTGATCAGTTCAGAATGTACAGCAGTAGAGATATTAGAGTGGTCCGTTCAGAATGTAGAGCAGTAGAGATATTAGAGTGGTCAGTTCAGAATGTACAGCAGTAGAGATATTAGAGTGGTCCGTTCAGAATGTAGAGCAGTAGAGATATTAGAGTGGTCCGTTCAGAATGTAGAGCAGTAGAGATATTAGAGTGATCAGTTCAGAATGTACAGCAGTAGAGATATTAGAGTGGTCAGTTCAGAATGTACAGCAGTAGAGATATTAGAGTGGTCCGTTCAGAATGTAGAGCAGTAGAGATAATAGAGTGGTCCGTTCAGAATGTAGAGCAGTAGAGATATTAGGTTTGGTTGAGGTTAGGTTAGGTTGAGGTTAGGTTTGGTTGAGGTTTGGTTAGGTTGAGGTTAGGTTGAGGTTTGGTTGAGGTTTGGTTAGGTTGAGGTTAGGTTAGGTTGAGGTTAGGTTGAGGTTCAGTTACTTGAGGTTAGGTTAAGGTTAGGTTAAGGTTAGGTTAGGTTGAGTTAGGTTAAGGTTAGGTTAAGGTTAGGTTGAGGTTAGGTTGAGGTTAAGTTACTTGAGGTTAGGTTGAGGTTAGGTTACTTGAGGTTAGGTTGAGGTTTGGTTACTTTAGGTTAGGTTGAGGTTCGGTTAGGTTGAGGCTAGGTTGAGGTTCAGGTTTGGTTACTTGAGGTTAGGTTGAGGTTCGGTTAGTTTAGGTTGAGGTTTTAGGTTGAGGTTCGGTTGAGGTTCGGTTGAGGTTCGGTTACTTGAGGTTAGGTTGAGGTTCGGTTAGTTTAGGTTAAGCTTAGGTTGAGGTTAGGTTGAGTTAGGTTAAGGTTTGATTGAGTTAGGTTAAGGTTTGGTTAGGTTGAGGTTCAGTTACTTGAGGTTAGGTTAGTTTAGGGTTTGGTTAGGTTGAGGTTAGGTTGAGGTTCAGTTAGTTTAGGTTAGTTTAGGTTGCGGTTAGGTTGAGTTAGGTTGTAGTTCTCACCAGTAGAGGTATGGTTTGTCCTTGTCTACATTGATGTTGTTGAGGGGATCTTGTCTGAACCAGGTGTTGAGAGTGAAGCCGTTCTGGTAAGGCCACTTAGCGATGGGAGGCAACGCTATGGCCTGGGAGAGGAGACAGAACACACCATCAGCCAATCACAATCACAGACAACACATCATAAACCAATCACAATCACAGACAACACATCATCTGCCAATCACATTAACAAGTCTATCAAGTCACCAACAGGAACCTAGCACCAAACAACTGTCTCTTTTACCTGGTTGAAAAATGACTCTTTGTCTGTGTGAAACGATATGCAAAGATGACTATTCATCTGTTTAGGATGTCTGTGTGTATTACGTGACTACTTGGCTTAGAATATATGGAAGGGAGGCGATCACTACACAACATGGACAGGTGTGTGTGTGTGTGTGTGTGTGTCTGTGTGTGTGTGTGTGTGTGTGTCTGTCTGTGTCTGTGTCTGTGTGTGTGTGTGTGTCTGTCTGTGTCTGTGTGTGTCTGTGTCTGTGTGTGTGTGTGTGTGTGTGTGTGTGTGTGTGTGTGTGTGTGTGTGTGTGTGTGTGTGTGTGTGTGTGTCTGTGTCTGTGTGTGTGTGTGTGTGTGTGTGTGTGTGTGTGTGTGTGTGTGTGTGTGTGTGTGTGTGTGTGTGTGTGTGTGTGTGTATGTGTGTGTGTGTGTGTGTGTGTGTGTGTGTATGTGTGTGTGTGTGTGTGTGTGTGTGTATGTGTGTGTGTGTGTGTGTGTGTGTGTGTGTGTGTGTGTGTGTGTGTGTGTGTGTGTGTGTGTGTGTGTGTGTGTGTGTGTGTGTGTGTGTGTGTATGTGTGTGTGTATGTGTGTGTATGTGTGTGTGTGTATGTGTGTGTATGTGTGTGTGTGTATGTGTGTGTGTGTATGTGTGTGTATGTGTGTGTGTGTGTGTATGTGTGTGTATGTGTGTGTGTGTATGTGTGTGTGTGTATGTGTGTGTATGTGTGTGTGTGTGTGTGTGTGTATGTGTGTGTATGTGTGTGTATGTGTGTGCATGTGTGTGTATGTGTGTGCGTGTGTGTGTGTGTATGTGTGTGTATGTGTGTGTATGTGTGTGTATGTGTGTGTATGTGTGTGTATGTGTGTGTATGTCTGTGTGTGTGTGTGTGTGTGTGTGTGTGTGTGTGTGTGTGTGTGTGTGTGTGTGTGTGTGTGTGTGTGTGTGTGTGTGTGTGTGTGTGTGTGTGTGTGTGTGTGTGTGTGTGTCTGTGTGTGTCTGTGTGTGTGTGTGTGTGTGTGTGTGTGTGTGTGTGTGTGTGTGTGTGTGTGTGTGTGTGTGTGTGTGTGTGTGTGTGTGTGTGTGTGTGTCTTACCGCTGCACTGCGACCAGGGAAGTTGAAGAAGGTGTCTGGACCGTGTCTCTGAGGCATCAGGTTCAACACAGACAACAACTTGATAGAATGTCTAGGCTGGAGGGGGATGGGAGAGCGGAGCAGGGGAGGGGAGAGGAGGAGAGGAAGTAGAAAGACGAGAGTGATGAGAGAGATGAGGAGAGGAGGAGAGGAGAGAGTGATGAGAGAGAAGGAGGAAGAGAAGAAGAGGAGAGGAGGATAGGAGGGAGAAGAGGGAGAAGAGGGAGGAGAGGAAAGGAGGAGGAGAGGAGGAAGAAGAGGAGAAGAGAGGAGGAGAGAGGAGTAGGAGAGGGGAGAGGAAGTAGAAAGACGAGAGTGATGAGAGAGATGAGGAGAGGAGAGGAGAGGAGAGGAGGAGAGGAGAGAGATGATGAGAGAGAAGGAGATGAGGAGGGGGAGAGGAGGAGGAGAGAGTGATGAAAGGAGAGAAGAGGTGAGGAAAGGAAAGGGGATGAAAAGGGGATGAGAGGAGAGGGGATGAGAGGGGAGGGGAGGGGGAGAGGAGTAGGAGAGGAGAGAGGGATCAGAGAGAGGGAGAGGGATAAGGAGAAGAGGAAGGGAGGGAGAAGAGGAGAAGAAGAAGAGGATGAGAGGAAAGGAGGAAGAGAAGAAGAGGAGAGGAGGATAGGAGGGAGAAGAGGGAGAAGAGGGAGGAGAGGAAAGGAGGAGGAGAGGAGAAGAAGAGGAGAAGAGAGGAGGAGAGAGGAGTAGGAGAGGGGGAGAGGAAGTAGAAAGACGAGTGTGATGAGAGAGGAGAGGAGGAGAGGAGAGAGTGATGAGAGAGAAGGAGAGGAGGAGGGGAGGGGGAGAGAAGCAGAGGAGAGAGGGATCAGAGAGAGGGAGAGGAATAAGGAGAAGACGAAGGGAGGGAGAAGACGAAGGGAGGGAGAAGAGGAAGGGAGGGAGAAGAGGAAAAGGAGAAGAGGAGGAGAGAAGGAGAGGAAAGGAGGAGGAGAAGAAGAGGAGAGGAGGATAGGAGGGAGAAGAGGGAGGAGAGGAAAGGAGGAGGAGAGAGAAGAGGAGAAGAGGAGTGGATAACAGGGAGAAGAGGAGGACAGGATGAAACAGGAGGAAGTTAGATGAATCAGGGGAGTTTGTGACATTCCTAACAAATCACAGACACAGAATGAGGATAGGAAAATACCACAGTGGGACATCGGCCCTACAACAACCCTATTGGATCAATAAGCTGTCAATCACCTCTGCCTGCCTCTGGTAACAGCTTATCAATACCATGGCAACACCCTAACAAATCTATCCCCGGGGAGGAGAGATGAAGGGGAAAGATGAAGGAGAGATGAAAGAGAGATGAAGGAGAGATGGAGGAGAGATGAAAGAGAGATGAAGGAGAGATGGAAGAGAGATGTAGGAGAGATGAAGGAGAGATGGAGGCATATAAAGGAGAGATGAAGGAGAGATGGAGAGATGAAGGAGAGATGGAGGAGAGATGAAGGAGAAAAAGGAAAGATGAAAGAGAGATGGATGGATGGAGGAGAGATGAAGGACAGATGGAAGAGAGATGAATGAGAGATGGAGGAGAGATAGATGGAGGAGAGATGAAAGAGAGATGGAGGGGTGAGGGTTTTGTTGCTGTATACATGATGTCACAGTGTGGGGAAGGGGAGGAGAGAGAGAGATGGAGGAGACAAGGTGAAGAAGGATAGAAGGATGGAGACGGAAAGGAGGAGGAGGAGGAGAGGAGGAAGAGAGGAGGAGAGGAGGCAGAGAGGAGGAGGAGGAGATGAGAGGAGGAGGAGGAAGAGAGAGAGATGGAGGGGACAAGGTGAAGAAGGATAGAGGGATGGAGAAGGAGAGGAGGAGGAGTCTAGTCAGCGCTAGTCAGGAGGAAGAGAGAGAGATGGAGGGGACAAGGTGAAGAAGGATAGAGGGATTGAAGGAGAGCAGAAATGGGGATGATCATTTGCTAGGGCAACCAGGAGAGGAGAAATTGGGGGACAGGGTGAGGGATAGATGGATGGATAGATAGGTGTTGAGGAGGACAGGGGGAGGAGAGAGGGAGGAGTACTGTTGTTGTTGTAGATCTTTAAATATCTGTCTGTGAACACTGGACCTCTACCCTCCTCCCCCTCTCCACACCCCAATGTCACCTCCTTTCAGCCCTCAAATCAGCCTACACACAGCCCTTCAACGTTGTCTCACCCAGCCCAGCTTCCCCACAGATAGTCACGCAACCCAGCCCAACCCAAAACAGCTTAGCTGCACACAGGCTCCATCACCCCCCACCCCAGGTTAACTCACCCAGATACCGTTGTCTCCCCTCAGCATACTGAAGAGAAGTTTCAGCTCCTTCACTGTTATACTGTAGCTGGCCATCACCCCCAGCATATCCACTAACAGATCTACACACACACACACACACAGGGAGAAAAAAGTCAGGTCTAGTAATGTCTAGTCAGGGCTAGTGCAGGTTTTAGCCAACCAAGCAAGACGTAGCATACAGACAGAACATAGAACAAGCAGGACATAGCATACAGACAGAACAACATAGAACAAGCAGGACGTAGCATACAGACAGAGCAACATAGAACAAGCAGGACATAGCATACAGACAGAACAACATAGAACAAGCAGGACGTAGCATACAGACAGAACAACATAGAACAAGCAGGACGTAGCATACAGACAGAGCAACATAGAACAAGCAGGACATAGCATACAGACAGAACAACATAGAACAAGCAGGACGTAGCATACAGACAGAACAACATAGAACAAGCAGGACGTAGCATACAGACAGAACAACATAGAACAAGCAGGACGTAGCATACAGACAGAACAACATAGAACAAGCAGGACGTAGCATACAGACAGAACATAGAACAAGCAGGACATAGCATACAGACAGAACAACATAGAACAAGCAGGACGTAGCATACAGACAGAACAACATAGAACAAGCAGGACGTAGCATACAGACAGAACAACATAGAACAAGTAGGACATAGCATACAGACAGAACAACATAGAACAAGCAGGACATAGCATACAGACAGAACAACATAGAACAAGCAGGATGTAGCATACAGACAGAACAAAAAGCAACAAGACAAAACCCATAAAAGCGTTTCCAGACCTCACAAGCTACAGACAACATGGAAAGTGACAATACACAGCTAGGGATTATGTTCACAAATCTGATTGACCTTTAGCCATGTCTTCAAGTTTTTTGTGAAAGTGTGATAGGTGGTGCAGTTATGTGTGTCTGATGGCAGTGTCTTCCAGACATGGGAAGGTCTAGACAGGGCTAGTAATGTCTAGACAGGGCTAGTAATGTCTAGACAGGGCTAGTAATGTCTAGTCAGGGCTAGTAATGTCTAGTCAGGGCTAGTAATGTCTAGTCAGGGCTAGTAATGTCTAGTCAGGGCTAGTAATGTCTAGTCAGGTCTAGTCAGGGCTAGTCAGGTCTAGTCAGGGCTAGTCAGGTCTAGTCAGGTCTAGTCAGGTCTAGTCAGGTCTAGTCAGGGCTAGTAATGTCTAGTCAGGGCTAGTAATGTCTAGTCTGGTCTAGTCTGGTCTAGTCAGGGCTAGTCAGGGCTAGTCTGGTCTAGTAATGTCTAGTCTGGTCTAGTAATGTCTAGTAATGTCTAGTCAGGGCTAGTAATATCTAGTCAGGGATAGTCATGTCTAGTCAGGGATAGTCATGTCTAGTCAGGGATAGTCATGTCTAGTCAGGGATAGTAATGTCTAGTCAGGGATAGTAATGTCTAGTCAGGGATAGTAATGTCTAGTCAGGGATAGTAATGTCTAGTCAGGGATAGTAATGTCTAGTCATGTCTAGTCAGGGCTAGTAATGTCTAGTCAGGGCTAGTAATATCTAGTAATGTCTAGTCAGGTCTAGTCATGTCTAGTCAGGGATAGTAATGTCTAGTCAGGGCTAGTAATGTCTAGTCAGGGCTAGTAATGTCTAGTCAGGGCTAGTAATGTCTAGTCAGGGCTAGTAATGTCTAGTCAGGTCTAGTCAGGTCTAGTCAGGTCTAGTCAGGGATAGTAATGTCTAGTCAGGGATAGTAATGTCTAGTCAGGGATAGTAATGTCTAGTCAGGGATAGTAATGTCTAGTCAGGGATAGTAATGTCTAGTCAGGGATAGTAATGTCTAGTCAGGGATAGTAATGTCTAGTCAGGGATAGTAATGTCTAGTCAGGGCTAGTAATGTCTAGTCAGGGCTAGTAATGTCGAGTCAGGGCTAGTCACGTCTAGTCACGTCTAGTGATGGCTAGTCAGGTCTAGTCAGGTCTAGTCTGGTCAAGTCTGGTCAAGTCAGGTCTAGTCAGGTCTAGTCAGGTCTAGTCTGGTCTAGTCAGGTCTAGTCTGGTCTAGTCTGGTCTAGTCTGGTCTAGTCTGGTCTAGTCTGGTCTAGTCTAGTCTAGTCTAGTCTGGTCTAGTCTGGTCTAGTCAGTCTAGCTTGGAGGTCAATTGACTATTATATTCTATACCACTTTCTGTGTGTGTGTGTGTGTGTGTGTGTGTTCCCCTACCTGCGATCATGTCGTCCACAGAGCTCAGCTTGGACAAGACCTGTTGTATGAGGCCCACCTCTGTGCTGGTCTGAAGGTTCCTCACACTCTTCCTCAGGATGGCTGTGAACATGGACCACACCTGGTGACACAACACAAACAGAACCATTTCTGATCTAAAGGTCTCACTGCAGTATTCAACATTTGTAAGGGGACTAAATGAGCACCCCTGGGATTGAAACTAGGATCCTCAGAGCAGTGGCACTTTAAGCTCTTCCTCTATTCCCCCGCCACACTAACAAGCCGCCAGCCTACCAGATGGTAATATGCGCTGGCGTTGCCCCTAGTGGACAGTATTGAACTTGCACGGGGACCTGGAGAAACGTCTAATACTGCAGAGGATCTGGTGTGACCTTGCTACCTTTCATTGTCCGTCGCATACTGGGAATAATGTGAAATCATTCATGGTTGATTAGGTTTGTTAAGTTCTGATAACTTTCCCAACATTTTGAAATTAAGGACCAAAACATTTATTGCAAAATAGTTCCACAGATTCCATGGCACATACAGTGTCGGAAACCTTCTGGGAAATTTCCGGAAATTTTTCCATGGGAAGCTAAGCCTGGGAAGCTAAGCCTGGGAATTTTGCTAAAATTCATTTTTAAAAAGTTTGCTAAAAATGTAGCTTGTAACAGTGAACCTTTTTTGTAGAGATACACATAAGGCAACTCTAGGTCTTGTGGCATATTTGGGGAATTGCAACCCTCTGCATGCACAGTGCATTCTTCCATCACATGTACAGCTGATTCTCAAGATCTTGCACACTAATGAGATGCTATTGAGCCCACACTACTACACTGTCTGAGCCAAGGACAACATGCTTTCTGGTAAGTTTTGATTACAATACTGGGTGGGGTGAATATATTTTATTTGACATACATGATTTTTTGTTAAATAGTAAATCATTTCTAACTTGTTAACAATCTGCTAGTCAGTGTTTGCTACCATGTGGGTTTTAGCTTGCTTGAGCCTGCTAACTGAGGAGTGTTATTTCACCTGTTTCCATACGTTTCATTTTAAAACATTTATCTTAAAAAGGAGTTGTTTAATATAACTGCTGAACTATTTATATGTACATGGAATTGTATTTGGGTTTTTTACTCATGTTTTTCTAATCGTTACAGGAACCTGCCACGGGCACTATCTGATGTGTGGAGACATTTCATTGCAGCTAATGTAGAAGGAAACGCTGTGTACATTTGCAAATACTGTGCCAAATCATATGTGAAGAATGCAACAAAGATGCAGAATCATCTGGCCAAGTGCATAATGTTCCCTCAGCGCTCACAACGAGCAACCTCTGACAAAAGTCCCTCTATTTCTATTCAAGGTGTAAATGATGAATCAGACACCTTATCGATAGCAACAGCTCATGGTCCTCCTGGAATCAAAAGGTTTTTGACTCAATGGAGGAACGTAGATTAATATCTTTCTCGAGGGGTATATGCAACTGGTTCACCTCTGATGCTCACAGACTATGTGTATCGGAAGCGATTTTTGAAAGTTCTTCGCCCAGCATACACCCCTCCAACCAGACATGCTTTATCTACTAATTTGCTGGATGCAGAGTTCAACAGAGTTCAAGTGAAGGTCAAGCAAATCATAGAGAAAGCAGACTGTATTGCAATCATCTCTGATGGGTGGTCAAATGTTCGTGGGCAAGGAATAATTAACTACATCATCTCCACCCCTCAACCAGTATTCTACAAGAGCACAGACACAAGGGACAACAGACACACCGGTCTCTACATTGCAGATGAGCTGAAGGCAGTCATCAATGACCTTGGACCACAGAAGGTATTTGCACTGGTGACAGACAATGCTGCGAACATGAAGGCTGCTTGGTCTAAAGTGGAGGAGTCCTATCCTCACATCACACCTATTGGCTGTACTGCTCATGCATTGAATCTGCTCCTCAAGGACATCTTGGCACTGAAAACAACAGAGCCAAGGAAATGGTTAGGTATGTGAAGGGTCTTCAAGTTATAGCAGAAATCTACCTCACAAAACAAAGTGAGAAGAATAAGAGCACCACAATGAAGCTGCCCAGCAACACCCATTGGGGTGGTGTTGTCATCATGTTTGACAGTCTCCTGGAGGGGAAGGAGTCTCTCCAAGCAATGACCATATCACAGTCTGGCAATATGGACAGCTCCATCAAAAGGATCCTCCTGGATGATGTATTTTGGGAGAGAGTGGTAAGCAGCCTGAAACTCCTGAAACCTATAGCAGTAGACATTGCACAGATTGAGAGAGACAATGCCATCCTGTCTAATGTTCAGACTCTGCCTGCAGATGTAAGAGAAGAAATCCGTATTGCCCTGCCCACTTCACTGTTGCTCTAAGCAGAGGAAACTGCAGTTCTGAAAAACATCAAAAGTGTGAAGACTTCTGCCTGAAGCCCATACACATCGCAGCATACATATTGGACCCAAGTATGCTGGCAAGAGCATCCTGTCTGGTGCAGAGATCAACAAGGCCTATGGTGTCATCACTACCGTGTCTCGCCACCTTGGCCTGGATGAGGTCAAGTATCTTGGCAGTCTGGCGAAGTACACTTCCAAGCAAGGGCTTTGGGATGGAGAGGCAATATGGCAGTCGTGCCAACATATCTCATCAGCCACCTGGTAGAAGGGACTTTGTGGATCTGAGGCTCTTTCCCCTGTTGCCTCCATCATCCTCCAAATCCCACCAACATCAGCCGCCTCAGAGCGCAACTGGTCCTTGTTTGGGAACGCACACACCAAAGCACGCTGACCAATACAAGGGTTGAAAAATTGGTGGCCATCCGGGTAAATTTTAGGCTTTTTGAGCCTGACAACGAGCCATCCTCAACAAGGTTGGAAAGTGCCACTTGTTGAAACATGGTGGTGGCAGCATCATGCTGTGGGGATGTTTTTAAGCAGCAGGGACTGAGAGACCAGTCAGAATCGAGGGAAAGATGAAAAGTACCTAGAGATCCGTGATGAAAACCTGGTCCAGAGCACTCAGGACCTCAAACTGGGGCGAAGG
>NC_056458.1:49509985-49527485 GCF_018296145.1 Oncorhynchus tshawytscha | reverse complement strand
ACCTCAGGCCTTCAGTGTGTTGGGACCTCAGGCCTTCAGTGTGTTGGGACCTCAGGCTTTCAGTGTGTTGGGACCTCAGGCTTTCAGTGTGTTGGGACCTCAGGCTTTCAGTGTGTTGGGACCTCAGGCTTTCAGTGTGTTGGGACCTCAGGCTTTCAGTGTGTTGGGACCTCAGGCTTTCAGTGTGTTGGGACCTCAGGCTGTGTTCTCTAGTGAGAGGATAAACCCCTTAGCCTGACCATCCTCTCCAGGCAGTTCTCCAAGCACCAGAGGTTGCTGTGCTACAAAAGTGGCCCTCTTATAAGCAACACGTGCTAGCTGGACCATTCAAGGTATGGCATGAGCGAGACAATCTTTTGAATAGAACAGTGTTGAGGCCAATGTTGGCCAACCCTGTTTCCTGTTGACCTGCCACTCTGTTGGCTCTTCTTCAATGTTCTAGATCTTGTTGTTGTAATTCAGGGGTTGGACCAGCTGATGGAAATGACACATCTGTCCTGGCTGTTTGATGAGTGGGGGGCCAGCTCTACCCCCTGCCTTAGCCAGCTGGCAGCAATCGCACCAACTATACCAGTATCTTCTGTGAGAGGGACTTCGCTGCAACAGTGGTGTAAAGTACTTAAGTAAAACATACTTTAATGTATTACTGAAGTAGTTTTATTGTGGTATCTGTACTTTACTAATTATATTTTTGACTACTTTTACTTTTACTTCACTACATTCCTAAAGAAAATTTACTTTTTACCACTTACATTTTTCCTGACACCTAAAAGTACTTGTTACTAGATTCAATTCACCCACTTATCAAGAGAACATCCATCATCACTAATGTCTCTGATCTGGAGGACTCACTATACAGAGAACATCCCTGGTCATCCCTACTGCCTCTGATCTGGAGGACTCACTAAACAGAGAACATCCCTGGTCATCCCTACTGCCTCTGATCTGGAGGACTCACTAAACAGAGAACATCCCTGGTCATCCCTACTGCCTCTGATCTGGAGGACTCACTAAACAGAGAACATCCCTGGTCATCCCTACTGCCTCTGATCTGGAGGACTCACTAAACAGAGAACATCCCTGGTCATCCCTACTGCCTCTGATCTGGAGGACTCACTAAACAGAGAACATCCCTGGTCATCCCTACTGCCTCTGATCTGGAGGACTCACTAAACAGAGAACATCCCTGGTCATCCCTACTGCCTCTGATCTGGAGGACTCACTAAACAGAGAACATCCCTGGTCATCCCTACTGCCTCTGATCTGGAGGACTCACTAAACAGAGAACATCCCTGGTCATCCCTACTGCCTCTGATCTGGAGGAATCACTAAACAGAGAACATCCCTACTGCCTCTGATCTGGAGGACTCACTAAACAGAGAACATCCCTGGTCATCCCTACTGCCTCTGATCTGGAGGACTCACTAAACACACATGCTTCCTTTGTAAATGATGCCTGAGTGTCAGAGTGTCAGAGTGTGTCCCTGGCTATCTGTGAATGATGTCAGAGTGTGCCCCTGGCTATCTGTAAATTATGTCTCGAGATACTCAAGTATGACAATTGAGTACTTTTTTCCACCTCTGCTCTGCAATGAAACAAGTAAGAACATTTAAAATGTGAAAGTAGATCCTCTCAGTCCCTCTCCCTTCTCGTATTATTATCTCTGTTATTGCTGGTCCAAACAGACTTGAGGATCAGACTGCAGGGAGAGCATCTAGCCGCCGTCATGTGACTCCATCATGGAGCTCAATTACAGCAGGGCGTCGTTAAAATATTTTTCCAAAAAGGAGAATAAAGTCTGGGCTGTAAACTTTGTCAGAACGAGGGTTTTTTTCAGAACGAGGGTTTTTTTCAGAACGAGGGTTTTTTTTCAGAACGAGGGTTTTTTTTCAGAACGAGGGTTTTTTTTCAGAACGAGGGTTTTTTTTCAGAACGAGGGTTTTTTTCAGAACGAGGGTTTTTTTCAGAACGAGGTTTTTTTTCAGAACGAGGGTTTTTTTCAGAACGAGGGTTTTTTTTCAGAACGAGGGTTTTTTTCAGAACAAGGTTTTTTTTTCAGAACGAGGGTTTTTTTTCAGAACGAGGTTTTTTTTCAGAACGAGGTTTTTTTTCAGAACGAGGGTTTTTTTCAGAACGAGGGTTTTTTTCAGAACGAGGGTACGAAACTGGGAAGAGATTTCCAACGTCCTCCCTTTGTGATGAACATGAATTAATGGGTTCTAATTCATTTTCAGTCAAATTATTTTTTTTGGCAAGATCAACTTTTTTATTTCAGAAAGAAGGTTGTGTTTCTTTAGATAGCTGCAGCATTCAACCTTAAAAGGCATCCTGTTTACTATAATCATCTTACCAATTTGTTAGTGAGCTCACTTCTGGGGGTGGAAATGATGCATTTGAGTTTTTGTCTTTTAAAAAGTCACCAGAACCAAGATTTTCAGTACTTACACATATTTTGTTTTGGGGGGAACCCCCAATAAAGGGTAAACCCCCCCCACGCTAACTTTTCCCCCACAGCTAAAAGATTTTCCAGCTGAAATACTAGAGCATAGCTATTGCCATAAACAGAACTGGCTCTCTAGAGAAGACAGGCTATGTGCACACTGCCCACAAAAACTGAGCTGCAATTCCTAACCTCCTGCCAAATATATGACCACATTGGAGACAGATATTTCCTACAGATCTCACTGTGCTGGCAGAATTTGGGGTGAGCTGTTGTAACTTCTCAAAGGGATATGTTCTGTCTTGGATTGTGTTGCCTTTCCTAGACTCCTGGTACAGTATGTCTGCACGCTAACAGAAAGGCCAATGTGTTTCCCGGAACGGTTGATGTATTGAAAGAACTGTCACGTAAACAATATGACCTTTCACTATACAAGGGACATGTCAACCATTTCTTCCCTGTGAGATTTGTCCCGTGGAGCTGCTTGTATTAAAGACTATTATATTATGAAATAGTCTCCGCCTTCATCTTCGGATTGAACTTTCCACAATAAACACAGACCCACAAAGAATTGAAAACGAAACGAAACATTGATAAACTCCCATATCTGTTAGGTGAAATACCACAGTGTGACATCACAGCAGCAAGATGGGTCGTCATGACAAAAGGGCAACCAGTGAGGAACAAACAACAATGTAAATACAACCAATATGTATTTTCACTTTCAAACTTCAACATTGCTACAACACTGTACATAGATAACAATATAACATTTCAAATGTCTAGATTATTTTAATGTTTCTCTTGTTTATTTCACTTTTGTTTATTATCTATTTCATTTGTTTTGGCAATGTAAACATATGTTTCCAATGACAATAAAGACCTTCAAATTAAAGTGAGAGAGAGACAGAGAGAGGCAGAGAGAGAGGGAGAAAGAGAGAGAGAGACAGAGATGCAGAGCAGAGATCACGATCAGATGAGCTCCTGCATTTTTCAGCATTTTCTTTAAAAAATATAGATTTAGAGTTGGATAAACTTGGATTTTTTTTTGTCAGGAACATATACAGGATGCTACCCTCTACAACATAACCCCCACTTCAAATCAAAACTCAAAACCTACAACCTGATTTTGGACAGAATTACGGAATCACCTGGAAGGTTCACAACTACCAAGGATTATTATTCTATACAGCAAATTCTCTGGAAAACAACAGAAACCTGAAAACACCATCCAACCTGGAACTGAGTGAGTAATGTTTAGTCTGAAACTATATTTTAAAAGCCAAAAGCCAAGAAAAAAAATACACAACATTACTTTATAAGGACTGAATTCTAACATTATTCTGCCAAGCTTGATAAAGCTTCAACTAGCACTGACGTGTCAAGTGAGAGGTGTCAAAGCCCATTAGCCCAACAATGGCAGGAGAGTCACACAGTCTACCCCAACCAAATGGAGAGGCCTTAGAAGCTCCCTCCTGCTGTTCAGAGGTCATTAAAATACAGTACCCAGTGTATGTAAAGAATGATAAGGCAAGAAAATATTACAAAATGAAGCTCCTTATGAAAAATCAAGAGACACTTTTGGCTGACTATTACAAAAATGGGAACATCAGCAACCTCATCTTCCACACAAACCATCCCCTGGCATGGCACAGTGCTATATTAGCACACTACCCTAGAGAGGGGGGGTTAACGAGGGGTGGAAACTCAGGATACTAGACAACGAGGACTCAGAGTCAGCTAATATAAATCTCTATAAGTCTGGAACAGTAATGGTACAGGGCAACCCCAAACAGTTTCAGCTGGACTTCCACCTAATTAAAGAATTAGCCCAGCAGGAGAAGCTCTCCCTTGAGAAATATACCCCCACCCCGGGCGGGTCAGACCAGACCTCTTCATTATATAACCCCACAGACGAGCCATCCCGAGCGGGTCAGACCAGACCTCTTCATTATATAACCCCACAGATGAACAACCCTAAGTGGAAAGTCAACCTGCCAGCACAGAGCACTACTCCCTCATTGAAATGAAGGATAAATTCACCCAGCTGGAGGTAAGGCAGGTGGAGCTGGAACAGCAGGTGATTACACTCCAGTCAGCACAGACCCAGACAACAGTCCAGCACAACAACACCCCCTTAACCAGACCCGGAGAGCTGGAGGAGGGGAGAGACATATCTGCACTCTGGACTGTGGTGAGACAACTACAACAGGAGAAAGAGCAGGATCAGGAGAAGAACAGTGCACTAGAGGAGAGGATCAGACTGCTGGAGGAGAGAGTGAGTGGGGTGGCATGTGACAGAGAACAACCCACTAGAGAGGTGGCCACCCCCACAGAGAAGCCAGCAGAACAGCCCACCTCAGCACCTCAGCACAAAAGTCTCGACACCACAGCAGAACAGTCCACACCAGACCCTGACCATAGAGTCGACACCACAGCAGAACAGTCCACACCAGACCCTGACCATAGAGCCGACATCACAGCAGAACAGACAAATGAAGAACCCCAAGCCCAGCGGCTCTCACCCCCTCTGAGCACCCCCTGATAGCCCTTCTGTCAACCCCCCCCACAACCACTGAAGACATACACAAGACACAGATTGTACTACTTATGGACTCAAATGGGAAATATATAGAAGAAAAAAAACTTTTTCCCAAACACAGTGTCTAAACTCTGGTGTCCAAACACCCAGCGCGCCCTCGACCTTCTGTCTGAGGACCACCTAGGTTCAGCCAGCACACCCTAGACCTTCTGTCTGAGGACCCAGCGCACCCTAGACCTTCTGTCTGAGGACGAACTAGGTTCACCCAGCGCACCCTAGACCTTCTGTCTGAGAACCAACTAGGTTCACCCAGCGCACCCTAGACCTTCTGTCTGAGGACCAACTAGGGTCACCCAGCCACATAATAATATACCCAGCACACCCTAGACCTTCTGTCTGAGGACCAACTAGGGTCACCTTCTGTCAGCCACATAATAATAGGACCCAGCGCACCCTAGACCTTCTGTCTGAGGACCAACTAGGGTCACCCAGCCACATAATAATATACACAGCACACCCTAGACCTTCTGTCTGAGGACCAACTAGGGTCACCCAGCCACATAATAATACACCCAGCGCACCCTAGACCTTCTGTCTGAGAACCAACTAGGTCACCCAGCGCACCCTAGACCTTCTGTCTGAGGACCAACTAGGTTCACCCTAGACCTTCTGTCTGAGGATAACTAGGTTCACCCAGCGCACCCTAGACATTCTGTCTGAGAACCAACTAGGTTCACCCAGCGCACCCTAGACCTTCTGTCTGAGGACCAACTAGGTCACCCAGCCACATAATAATATACCCAGCACACCCTAGACCTTCTGTCTGAGGACCAACTAGGGTCACCCAGCCACATAATAATAGGGTCACCCAGCGCACCCTAGACCTTCTGTCTGAGGACCAACTAGGTTCACCCAGCGCACCCTAGACCTTCTGTCTGGAGGACCCAGCGCACCCTAGACCTTCTGTCTGAGGACCAACTAGGTTCACCCAGCGCACCCTAGACCTTCTGTCTGAGAACCAACTAGGTTCACCCAGCGCACCCTAGACCTTCTGTCTGAGGACCAACTAGGTTCACCCAGCCACATAATAATATACCCAGCACACCCTAGACCTTCTGTCTGAGGACCAACTAGGGTCACCCAGCCACATAATAATATACCCAGCGCACCCTAGACCTTCTGTCTGAGGACCAACTAGGGTCACCCAGCCACATAATAATATACACAGCGCACCCTAGACCTTCTGTCTGAGGACCAACTAGGGTCACCCAGTGCACCCTAGACCTTCTGTCTGAGGACCAACTAGGTTCACCCAGCCACATAATAATATACCCAGCGCACCCTAGACATTCTGTCCGAGGACCAACTAGGTTCACCCAGCGCACCCTAGACCTTCTGTCTGAGGACCAACTAGTTTCACCCAGCCACATAATAATACACCCAGCGCACCCTAGACCTTCTGTTTGAGGACCAACTAGGTTCACCCAGCCACATAATAATATACCCAGCGCATCCTAGACCTTCTGTCTGAGGACCAACTAGGGTCACCCAGCGCACCCTAGACCTTCTGTCTGAGGACCAACTAGGTTCACCCAGCGCACCCTAGACCTTCTGTCTGTGGACCAACTAGGTTCACCCAGCGCACCCTAGACCTTCTGTCTGAGGACCAACTAGGTTCACCCAGCGCACCCTGGACCTTCTTTCAGAGGACCAACTAGGTTCACCCAGACACATAATAATATACCCAGCGCACCCTAGACCTTCTGTCTGAGGACCAACTAGGTTCACCCAGCGCACCCTAGCCCTTCTTTCTGAGGACCAACTAGGTTCACCCAGACACATAATAATATACCCAGCGCACCCTAGACCTTCTGTCTGAGGACGAACTAGGTTCACCCAGCGCACCCTAGACCTTCTGTCTGAGGACCTAGCACACCCTAGACCTTCTGTCTGAGGACCAACTAGGGTCACCCAGCGCAGCGCACCCTAGACCTTCTGTCTGAGGACCAACTAGGTTCACCCAGCCACATAATAATACACCCAGCGCACCCTAGACCTTCTGTTTGAGGACCAACTAGGTTCACCCAGCCACATAATAATATACCCAGCGCATCCTAGACCTTCTGTCTGAGGACCAACTAGGGTCACCCAGCGCACCCTAGACCTTCTGTCTGAGGACCAACTAGGTTCACCCAGCGCACCCTGGACCTTCTTTCTGAGGACCAACTAGGTTCACCCAGACACATAATAATATACCCAGCGCACCCTAGACCTTCTGTCTGAGGACCAACTAGGTTCACCCAAGCGCACTTTACGGTTTTCCTTTTTAATTAGCCCTTCTTTCTGAGGACCAACTAGGTTCACCCAGACACATAATAATATACCCAGCGCACCCTAGACCTTCTGTCTGAGGACCAGTAAACTAGGTTCACCACAGCGCACCCTAGACCTTCTGTCTGAGGACCTAGCGCACCCTAGACCTTCTGTCTGAGGACCAACTAGGGTCACCCAGCGCACCATTAGCCTGACAAGACCTTCTGTCTGAGGACCAATCTCCAGGTTCACTGTTTACCAGGGGGCAGGGCTACCGACTTTAAGGCTAATCTGAAGATGGTGCTGGCTAAAGCTAAAACTTGCGAGTGTAGAGAGTATAGAGATATTGTTATCCATGTCGGCACCAACGATGTTAGGATGAAACAGTCAGAGATCACTAAGCGCAACATAGCTTCTGCGTGCATATCAGCTAGAAAGATGTGTCGGCATCGAGTAATTGTCTCTGGCCCCCTCCCAGTTAGGGGAGTGATGAGCTCTACAGCAGAGTCTCACAACTCAATCGCTGGTTGAAAACTGTTTTCTGCCCCTCCCAAAAGATAGAATTTGTAGATAATTGGCCCTCTTTCTGGGACTCACCCACAAACAGGACCAAGCCTGACCTGCTGAGGAGTGACGGACTCCATCCTAGCTGGAGGGGTGCTCTCATCTTATCTACCAACATAGACAGGGCTCTAACTCCTCTAGCTCCACAATGAAATAGGGTGCAGGCCAGGCAGCAGGCTGTGCAGGCCAGGCAGCAGGCTGTTAGCCAGCCTGCCAGCATAGTGGAGTCTGCCACTAGCACAGTCAGTGTAGTCAGCTCAGCTATCACCATTGAGACCGTGTCTGTGCCTCGACCTAGGTTGGGCAAAACTAAACATGGCGGTGTTCGCCTTAGCAATCTCACTAGGATAAAGACCACCTCCATTCCTGTCATTACTGAAAGAGATCATGATACCTCACATCTCAAAATAGGGCTACTTAATGTTAGATCACTTACTTCAAAGGCAATTATAGTCAATGAACTAATCACTGATCATAATCTTGATGTGATTGGCCTGACTGAAACATGGCTTAAGCCTGATGAATTTACTGTTTTAAATGAGGCCTCACCTCCTGGCTACACTAGTGACCATATCCCCTGTGCATCCCGCAAAGGCGGAGGGGTTGCTAACATTTACGATAGCAAATTTCAATTTACAAAAAAAAAAATGACGTTTTCGTCTTTTGAGCTTCTAGTCATGAAATCTATGCAGCCTACTCAATCACTTTTTATAGCTACTGTTTACAGGCCTCCTGGGCCATATACAGCGTTTCTCACTGAGTTCCCTGAATTCCTATCGGACCTTGTAGTCATAGCAGATAATATTCTAATCTTTGGTGACTTTAATATTCACATGGAAAAGTCCACAGACCCACTCCAAAAGGCTTTCGGAGCCATCATCGACTCAGTGGGTTTTGTCCAACATGTCTCTGGACCCACTCACTGTCACAGTCATACTCTGGACCTAGTTTTGTCCCATGGAATAAATGTGGTGGATCTTAATGTTTTTCCTCATAATCCTGGACTATCGGACCACCATTTTATTACGTTTGCAATTGCAACAAATAATCTGCTCAGACCCCAACCAAGGAACATCAAAAGTCGTGCTATAAATTCACAGACAACACAAAGATTCCTTGATGCCCTTCCAGACTCCCTCTGCCTACCCAAGGACGCCAGAGGACAAAAATCAGTTAACCACCTAACTGAGGATCTCAATTTAACCTTGCGCAATACAATTGATGCAGTTGCACCCCTAAAAACAAAAAAAAATTCTCATAAGAAACTAGCTCCCTGGTACACAGAAAATACCTGAGCTCTGAAGCAAGCTTCCAGAAAATTGGAACGGAAATGGCGCCACACCAAACTGGAAGGACGGTACCGTGCAGTACCGAAGAGCCCTTACTGCTGCTCGATCATCCTATTTTTCTAACTTAATTGAGGAAAATAAGAACAATCTGAAATTCCTTTTTGATACTGTCGCAAAGCTAACTAAAAAGCAGCATTCCCCAAGAGAGGATGACTTTCACTTTAGCAGTGATAAATTCATGAACTTCTTTGAGGAAAAGATTATGATTATTAGAAAGCAAATTACGGACTCCTCTTTAAACCTGCGTATTCCTCCAAACCTCAGTTGTCCTGAGTCTGCACAACTCTGCCAGGACCTAGGATCAAGAGAGACGCTCAAGTGTTTTAGTACTATATCTCTTGACACAATGATGAAAATAATCATGGCCTCTAAACCTTCAAGCTGCATACTGGACCCTATTCCAACTAAACTACTGAAAGAGCTGCTTCCTGTGCTTGGCCCTCCTATGTTGAACATAATAAACGGCTCTCTATCCACTGGATGTGTACCAAACTCACTAAAAGTGGCAGTAATAAAGCCTCTCTTGAAAAAGCCAAACCTTGACCCAGAAAATATAAAAAACTATCGGCCTATATCGAATCTTCCATTCCTCTCAAAAATTTTAGAGAAGGCTGTTGCTCAGCAACTCACTGCCTTCCTGAAGACAAACAATGTATACGAAATGCTTCAGTCTGGTTTTAGACCCCATCATAGCACTGAGACGGCACTTGTGAAGGTGGTAAATGACATTTTAATGGCATCGGACCGAGGCTCTGCATCTGTCCTCGTGCTCCTAGACCTTAGTGCTGCTTTTGATACCATCGATCACCACATTCTTTTGGAGAGATTGGAAACCCAAATTGGTCTACACGGACATGTTCTGACCTGGTTTAGATCTTATCTGTCGGAAAGATATCAGTTTGTCTCTGTGAATGGTTTGTCCTCTGACAAATCAACTGTAAATTTCGGTGTTCCTCAAGGTTCCGTTTTAGGACCACTAATGTTTTCACTATATATTTTATATATTTATATATATATATATATTTTTTTTCAGACATAAGGAAGTGGATGGCTGCAAACTTTCTACTATTAAACTCGGACAAAACAGAGATGCTTGTTCTAGGTCCCAAGAAACAAAGAGATCTTCTGTTGAATCTGACAATTAATCTTAATGGTTGTACAGTCGTCTCAAATAAAACTGTGAAGGACCTCGGCGTTACTCTGGACCCTGATCTCTCTTTTGAAGAACATATCAAGACCATTTCGAGGACAGCTTTTTTCCATCTACGTAACATTGCAAAAATCTGAAACTTTCTGTCCAAAAATGATGCAGAAAAATTAATCCATGCTTTTGTCACTTCTAGGTTAGACTACTGCAATGCTCTATTTTCCAGCTACCTGGATAAAGCACTAAATAAACTTCAGTTAGTGCTAAATACGGCTGCTAGAATCCTGACTAGAACCAAAAAATGTGATCATATTACTCCAGTGCTAGCCTCTCTACACTGGCTTCCTGTCAAAGCAAGGGCTGATTTCAAGGTTTTACTGCTAACCTACAAAGCATTACATGGGCTTGCTCCTACCTATCTCTCTGATTTGGTCCTGCCGTACATACCTACACGTACGCTACGGTCACAAGACGCAGGCCTCCTAATTGTCCCTAGAATTTCTAAGCAAACAGCTGGAGGCAGGGCTTTCTCCTATAGAGCTCCATTTTTATGGAACGGTCTGCCTACCCATGTCAGAGACGCAAACTCGGTCTCAACCTTTAAGTCTTTACTGAAGACTCATCGCCAAACAGGAAGGATATAACCCCACCCACTTTGCCATCCACCAAACTACCAGGTGGGTGGTATAGAGGAGACGGACCCACTGGTTGCCCTCTAGGTTACAGAGAGCTGGTAGTCCCATCCACCAAACTACCAGGTGTGTGGTATAGAGGAGATGGACCCACTGGTTGCCCTCTAGGTTACTGAGAGCTGGTAGTCCCATCCACCAAACTACCAGGTGTGAAACAGGGAAGGGATTCAAGGGGTATGCTAATTTGGTATAGAGCAGACCTAACTCACTCCATTAAATTAATCAAAACAGGAACATTCTACATTTGGCTAGAAATTCAAAAGGAAATTATCCTAACAGAGAAAAATGTCCTCCTGTGTGCTACCTATATCCCCCCACTAGAATCCCCATATTTTAATGAAGACAGCTTCTCCATCCTGGAGGGGGAAATCAATCATTTCCAGGCCCAGGGACATGTACTAGTCTGTGGCGACCTAAATGCCAGAACCGGACAAGAACCTGACACGCTCAGCACACAGGGGGACAAACACCTGCCTGGAGGTGACAGCATTCCCTCCCACATATGCCCCCCTAGGCACAACTATGACAACATAACCAACAAAAACGGGTCACAACTCCTGCAGCTCTGTCGCACGCTGGGTATGTACATAGTCAATGGTAGGCTTCGAGGGGACTCCTATGGTAGGTACACCTGCAGCTCATCTCTTGGCAGTAGTACTGTAGACTACTTTATCACTGACCTCAACCCAGAGTCTCTCAGAGCATTCACAGTCAGCCCACTGACACCCCTATCAGACCACAGCAAAATCACAGTCTACTTGAACAGAGCAATACTCAATCATGAGGCATCAAGCCAAAGGAACTGAGTAACATTAAGAAATGCTATAGATGGAAGGAATGCAGTTTGGAAACCTACCAAAAAACTATTAGGCAACAACAAATTCAATACCTTTTAGACAATTTCCTGGGTAAAATGTTCCACTGTAATAGTGAAGGTGTAAACTTGGCAGCAGAAAATCTTAACTGTATATTTGACCTCTCAGCTTCCCTATCAAATCTAAAAATCTCAAATAGAAAACCGAAGAAAATATACAACAATGACAAATGGTTTGATGAAGAATGCAAAGATCTAAGAAAGAAATTGAGAAACCTGTCTAACCAAAAACATAGAGACCAGGAAAACCTGAGTCTACGCCTTCACTATGGTGAATCACTAAAACAATACAGAAATACACTACGGAAAAAGAAGGATCAGCATGTCAGAAATCAGCTCAATGCAATTGAAGAAACCATAGACTCTAACCACTTCTGGGAAAATTGGAAACAAACAACACAAATAATTATCTATCCAAAATGGAGATGTATGGGTAAACCACTTCTCCAATCTGATTGGCTCTATAACAAAGAACAAACAGCCAAAACATATACATGATCAAATACAGATCTTAGAATCAACTATTAAAGACTACCAGAACCCACTGGGTTCTCTAATTACATTGAATGAACTACAGGACAAAATAAAAACCCTCCAACCCAAAAAGGCCTGTGGTGTTGATGGTATCCTCAATGACATTATAAAATATACTGACAACAAATTCCAATTGGCTATAGTAAAACTCTTTAACATCATCTTTAACTCTGGCCCTAAACAGAGAGTACACAGCGGCAGAATACCTGACCACTGTGACTGGTCCAAACTTAAGGTAAGCTTTGACTATTTACAGACTCAGTGAGCATAGCCTTGCTATTGAGAAAGGCCGCCGTAGACAGACCTGGCTCTCATGAGAAGACAGGCTATGTGCTCACTGCCCACAAAATGAGGTGGAAACTGAGTTGCACTTCCTAACCTCCTGCCCAATGTATGACCATATTAGAGACACATATTTCCCTCAGATTACACAGATCCACAAAGAATTCGAAAATAAATCCTATTTTGATAAACTCCCATATCTACCGGGTGAAATTCCACAGTGTGCCATCACAGCAGCAAGATGTGTGATCTGTTGCCACGAGAAAAGGGCAACCAGTGAAGAACAAACACCATTGTAAATACAACCCATATTTATGCTTATTTATTTTCCCTTGTGTACTTTAACCATTTGTACATTGTTACAACACTATATATATATATATATATATATATATATATATATATATATATATATATAAATTATGACATTTGTAATGTCTTTATTGTTTTGAAACTGCTGTATGTGTAATGTTTATTGTTAATTTGTATTGTTTATTTCACTTTTGTATATTATCTACCTCACTTGCTTTGCAACAACACATGTTTCCCATGCCAATAAAGCCCCTTGAATTTAATTTAATTGAGAGAGGGCAGAGAGAGCAGAGAGAGAGGCAGAGAGAGAGAGGCAGAGACAGAGAGAGAGAGAGAGACAGAGACAGAGGAGGCAGGGGAGAGAAGTAAAGCAGGATAGACAGAGACATTCATAGCGGCATTTTGTTTATCTCTCCATCTCTCTATAAACAGTATCAGTTCTCTCCATCTCTATAAACAGTATCAGTTCTCTCTCTCCATCTCTATAAACAGTATCAGTTCTCTCTCTCCATCTCTATAAACAGTATCAGTTCTCTCTCTCCATCTCTATAAACAGTATCAGTTCTCTCTCTCCATCTCTCTATAAACAGTATCAGTTCTCTCTCTCCATCTCTATAAACAGTATCAGTTCTCTCTCTCCATCTCTATAAACAGTATCAGTTCTCTCTCTCCATCTCTATAAACAGTATCAGTTCTCTCTCTCCATCTCTATAAACAGTATCAGTTCTCTCTCTCCATCTCTATAAACAGTATCAGTTCTCTCTCTCCATCTCTATAAACAGTATCAGTTCTCTCTCTCCATCTCTATAAACAGTGTCAGTTCTCTCCATCTCTCTGACCATCTTAACACCATCACTTCTGCATCAACCAGCACACCCTGCCAGCCACACGCTCCAGGGTAAAGGACGCACAAGGGTTGGCACCGTCACACGTCCTCTGAGGGCGCAAGTGACCCGACTACCCCCTAGCAACAGCTTGACGTTTGTTTTGGCAACGGCTTGACGACCATTGTCTTCCAAGTGTCCCAACTAATGTTCTGTACTCTAGAAGCTCCATTCATAAAAACACTGGCGGCAAAGCTCAATGACAAGACATTAGCTGGACCAAACCGGAAACAATGGTTGTCAAGCAGTTGCTAAGGAAGTGACGTCAGCACTTTCCCATGGCCTTGTCACTGGTTTAATCATGTGATACGCCAGAGACGAAAGGATGACATGCTCTAGAAAAATACTAGTGTGTGTGTGTGTGTGTGTGTGTGTGTGTGTGGGAAGCTGACACCCTGGTTGGCATGACTACCACCCTAGTCTACCTGTGCCAGGGCTGGATGGTGATACCAGCTCCATCTCCACACACTAGTGTTGCACGGTATACCTAAACATTTGTACTTGTTTATTAGTTTATACAAGAACACAAAAGCGGTTTGTTACTAGAATTTGTGATAGTTCTGTCAAATGTGTCTGTCAGCACAGCCAATGTCCCCTTACAGTGAGAGAGGTCCGGCCCACTTCCTCATGGCTCTAGCCTGTCCTGAGGAACCACTGAGTCTGGGCAGCATCACCTCTCACTGGGAGCCAAATGACCTTCCATTGGATACCCCAAGGTAAAGCCTATCATATCTGACTGGTGATTGATTGAGGGATCTTGGGTGTGTGACATCACTCGGAGCCATTACCAAAAACAATATCTCTTATCTCGGATCTCAGATCTGAAACCAGTAGTGACCACCAACTTCAATGACAATTATCTTAAAATTAGTTTGCACACTACTTAGTATGCACACTACCACACTACTTAGTATGCACACTACCACACTACTTGGAATGCACACTACCACACTACTTGGAATGCACACTACCACACTACTTGGAATGCACACTACCACACTACTTGGAATGCACACTACCACACTACTTGGAATGCACACTACCACACTACTTAGTATGCACACTACCACACAACTTAGTATGCACACTACCACACTACTTAGTATGCACACTACCACACTACTTAGTATGCACACTACTTGGAAAGCACACTACCACACTACTTAGTATGCACACTACCACACAACTTAGTATGCACACTACCACACAACTTAGTATGCACACTACCACACTACTTAGTATGCACACTACTTGGAAAGCACACTACCACACTACTTAGTATGCACACTACCACACTACTTATATGCACACCACATCACTACTTGGAATGCACACTACCACACTACTTGGAATGCACACTACCACACTACTTGGAATATATGACCGGTATGTAGCTTCAGTTGAAATGGTTCTCACCAAACAAAGCTCTCCTCTCTCAAGGTTTACCATGACACACAGTCTGACAGCAATGACACGCGCTCTGAACAACCATTCTGGTCTAGTAACACTTAAAGGGACAGTGCACTAGGTAGGTCCTATCAAACCATCCACTCTGGTCTAGTAACACTTAAAGGGACAGTGCACTAGGTAGGTCCTATCAAACCATCCACTCTGGTCTAGTAACACTTAAAGGGACAGTGCACTAGGTAGGTCCTACCAAGCCATCCACTCTGGTCTAGTAACACTTAAAGGGACAGTGCACTAGGTAGGTCCTATCAAACCATCCACTATGGTCTAGTAACACTTAAAGGGACAGTGCACTAGGTAGGTCCTATCAAACCATCCACTATGGTCTAGTAACACTTAAAGGGACAGTGCACTAGGTAGGTCCTATCAAGCCATCCACTCTGGTCTAGTAACACTTAAAGGGACAGTGCACTAGGTAGGTCCTATCAAACCATCCACTCTGGTCTAGTAACACTTAAAGGGACAGTGCACTAGGTAGGTCCTATCAAACCATCCACTCTGGTCTAGTAACACTTAAAGGGACAGTGCACTAGGTAGGTCCTATCAAACCATCCACTATGGTCTAGTAACACTTAAAGGGACAGTGCACTAGGTAGGTCCTATCAAACCATCCACTCTGGTCTAGTAACACTTAAAGGGACAGTGCACTAGGTAGGTCCTATCAAACCATCCACTCTGGTCTAGTAACACTTAAAGGGACAGTGCACTAGGTAGGTCCTATCAAACCATCCACTCTGGTCTAGTAACACTTAAAGGGACAGTGCACTAGGTAGGTCCTATCAAACCATCGACTCTGGTCTAGTAACACTTAAAGGGACAGTGCACTAGGTAGGTCCTATCAAACCATCCACTCTGGTCTAGTAACACTTAAAGGGACAGTGCACTAGGTAGGTCCTATCAAACCATCCACTCTGGTCTAGTAACACTTAAAGGGACAGTGCACTAGGTAGGTCCTATCAAACCATCCACTCTGGTCTAGTAACACTTAAAGGGACAGTGCACTAGGTAGGTCCTATCAAACCATCCACTATGGTCTAGTAACACTTAAAGGGACAGTGCACTAGGTAGGTCCTATCAAACCATCCACTCTGGTCTAGTAACACTTAAAGGGACAGTGCACTAGGTAGGTCCTATCAAACCATCCACTCTGGTCTAGTAACACTTAAAGGGACAGTGCACTAGGTAGGTCCTACCAAACCATCGACTCTGGTCTAGTAACACTTAAAGGGACAGTGCACTAGGTAGGTCCTACCAAACCATCGACTCTGGTCTAGTAACACTTAAAGGGACAGTGCACTAGGTAGGTCCTACCAAGCCATCCACTCTGGTCTAGTAACACTTAAAGGGACAGTGCACTAGGTAGGTCCTACCAAGCCATCCACTCTGGTCTAGTAACACTTAAAGGGACAGTGCACTAGGTAGGTCCTATCAAACCATCCGCAGACCGTCTGTGTTCAATACTTTCCAGGTGTGCGGGGGACAAGAGAACAAAGTTCCCAAAGTGAAATAACATTTACAGCCCTAAGTGACCCCCCCAATTTACAGCCCTAAGTGACCCCCCAATTTACAGCCCTAAGTGACCCCCCCCATTTACAGCCCTAAGTGACCCCCCTTCATTTACAGCCCTAAGTGACATTCCCCCATTTACAGCCCTAAGTGACTCCCCCACATTTACAGCCCAAAGTGACATTTCCCCCAATTTACAGCCCAAAGTGACATTCCCCCCATTTACAGCCCAAAGTGACATTCCCCCATTTACAGCCCTAAGTGACTCCCCCCATTTACAGCCCTAAGTGACCTCCCCCACATTTACAGCCCTAAGTGACCCCCCCATTTACAGCCCTAAGTGACCCCCCATTTACAGCCCTAAGTGACCCCCCTCCATTTACAGCCCTAAGTGACATTCCCCCATTTACAGCCCTAAGTGACTCCCCCACATTTACAGCCCAAAGTGACATTCCCCCATTTACAGCCCTAAGTGACTCCCCCCACATTTACAGCCCTAAGTGCCTCCCCCCACATTTACAGCCCTAAGTGACATCCCCCATTTACAGCCCTAAGTGACATTCCCCCATTTACAGCCCTAAGTGACATTCCCC
>NC_056458.1:49499985-49504985 GCF_018296145.1 Oncorhynchus tshawytscha | reverse complement strand
ACTAAATTATGAAAGACAAGAATTGTACTTTGAATTCCGTAAAGTCAAGTGTGGAAGAGGTGAAAAAAATCATTGTTGTCTATCAACAATGACAAGCCAGCGGGGTCTGACAAACTGGATGAAAAATTACTGAGGAATAATAGCAGACGACATTGCCACTCCTATTTCCCACATCTTCAATTTAAGCCTAGAGAGTGTGTGCCCCCAGGCCTGGAGGGAAGCTAAAGTCATTCCGCTACCTAAGAATAGTAAAACAAAATGTGTTTGACCAGATACAATGCTATTTTACAGTAAATAAATTGACACCCAACAAGCACAGAACTTACACAAATGACTGATGATTGGCTGAGAGAAATTGATGATAAAATGATTGTGGGGGCTGTCTTGTTAGACTTCAGTGCAGCTTTTGACATTATCATAGTCTGCTGCAGGAAAAACTTGCGTTATGGATTTACACCCCCTGCTATAATGTGGATAAAGAGTAACTTGTCTAACAGAACACAGAGGGTGTTCTTTAATGGAAGCCTATCAAATATAATCCAGGTAGAATCAGGAATTCCCCAGGGTAGCTGTTTAGGCCCCTTGCTTTTTAATTTTTTTTACTCATGACATGCCACTGACTTTGAGTGAAGCCATGAGCTTCCCGGTCGCGGCCAGCTGTGGCAGAGCCTGGGCTCGAACCCAGAATCTCTGCACCACCCGGGAGGCCCTCAGTGCAGCTTTTGACATTATCGATCCTAGTCTGCTTTTGGAAAAACACATGTGTTATGGCTTTGATTTTTACGTTTTTTACTAATGACATGCCACTGACTTTGAGTAAAGCCTGTGTATGTGGATGACTCAACACTATACACGTCAACTACCACAGCGACTGAAATGACTGCAACACTCAACAAATAGCTGCAGTTAGTTTCAGAGTGGGTGGCAAGGAATAAGTTAGCCCTAAATATTTATAAAACTAAAAGCATTGTATTTGGAACAAAACACTCACTAAACCCTAAACCTCAACTAAATATTGTATTAAATATTGTGGAAATTGATCAAGTTGAACTGCTTGGAGTAACACTAGATTGTAAACTGTCATGGTCAAAACATACTGATGCAGTAGTAACTAAAGTGGGGAGAAGTCTGTCTATAATAAAGTGATGCTCTGTCTTCTTAACAGCACTATCAACAAGGCAGGTCCTACAGGCCCTAGTTTCTACCTTATTAACAGCACTATCAACAAGGCAGGTCCTAGTTTCTACATTAATAACACTATCAACAAGGCAGGTCCTACAGGCCCTACTTTCTACCTTCTTAACAACACTATCAACAAGTCAGGTCCTACAGGCCCTAGTTTCTACCTTCTTAACAACACTATCAACAAGGCAGGTCCTACAGGCCCTAGTTTTGTCACACCTTGACTACTGTTCAGTCATGTGGTCAGGTGCCACAAAAAAGGGACTTAGGAAAATTGCAATTAGCTCAGAACAGGGCATTATGACTGGCCCTCGGATGTACACAGAGAGCTAACATTAATAATATGCATGTCAATCTCTCCTGGCTGAATGTGGATCCAAGCAGCAAAATTATATTTAAAAAAACAGATTCAAAAAGCACCTTATGGAACAGCGGGGACTGTGAAGCAACACAAACATGGGCACAGACACACAAACACACGATAACATACACACACATGGATGTAGTACTGTAGATATGTGGTAGTGGTGGAGGAGGGGCCTGAGGCCACACAGTGTGTTGTAGATATGTGGTAGTGGTGGAGGAGGGGCCTGAGGCCACACAGTGTGTTGTAGATATGTGGTAGTGGTGGAGGAGGGGCCTGAGGCCACACAGTGTGTTGTAGATATGTGGTAGTGGTGGAGTAGGGGCCTGAGGGCACACAGTGTGTTGTAGATATGTGGTAGTGGTGGAGGAGGGGACTGAAGGCACACCGTGTACTGTGAAATCTGTGAATGTAGTGTAATATTTTTAAAGTTGTATAAACTGCCTTAATTTAGCTGGACCCCAGGAAGAGTAGCTGCTGCCTTGACAGGAACTAATGGGGATCCATAATAAACCCCAGGAAGAGTAGCTGCTGCCTTGACAGGAACTAATGGGGATCCATAATAAACCCCAGGAAGAGTAGCTGCTGCCTTGGCAGGAACTAATGGGGATCCATAATAAACCCCAGGAAGAGTAGCTGCTGCCTTGGCAGGAACTAATGGGGATCCATAATAAACCCCAGGAAGAGTAGCTGCTGCCTTGACAGGAACTAATGGGGATCCATAATAAACCCCAGGAAGAGTAGCTGCTGCCTTGGCAGGAACTAATGGGGATCCATAATAAACCCCAGGAAGAGTAGCTGCTGCCTTGACAGGAACTAATGGGGATCCATAATAAACCCCAGGAAGAGTAGCTGCTGCCTTGGCAGGAACTAATGGGGATCCATAATAAACCCCAGGAAGAGTAGCTGCTGCCTTGGCAGGAACTAATGGGGATCCATAATAAACCCCAGGAAGAGTAGCTGCTGCCTTGGCAGGAACTAATGGGGATCCATAATAAACCCCAGGAAGAGTAGCTGCTGCCTTGACAGGAACTAATGGGGATCCATAATAAACCCCAGGAAGAGTAGCTGCTGCCTTGGCAGGAACTAATGGGGATCCATAATAAACCCCAGGAAGAGTAGCTGCTGCCTTGGCAGGAACTAATGGGGATCCATAATAAACCCCAGGAAGAGTAGCTGCTGCCTTGGCAGGAACTAATGGGGATCCATAATAAACCCCAGGAAGAGTAGCTGCTGCCTTGGCAGGAACTAATGGGGATCCATAATAAACCCCAGGAAGAGTAGCTGCTGCCTTGGCAGGAACTAATGGGGATCCATAATAAACCCCAGGAAGAGTAGCTGCTGCCTTGACAGGAACTAATGGGGATCCATAATAAACCCCAGGAAGAGTAGCTGCTGCCTTGGCAGGAACTAATGGGGATCCATAATAAACCCCAGGAAGAGTACCTGCTGCCTTGGCAGGAACTAATGGGGATCCATAATAAACCCCAGGACGAGTAGCTGCTGCCTTGACAGGAACTAACGGGGATCCATAATAAACCCCAGGAAGAGTAGCTGCTGCCTTGGCAGGAACTAATGGGGATCCATAATAAACCCCAGGAAGAGTAGCTGCTGCCTTGACAGAAACTAACGGGGATCCTTAATAAACCCCAGGAAGAGTAGCTGCTGCCTTGGCAGGAACTAATGGGGATCCATAATAAACCCCAGGAAGAGTAGCTGCTGCCTTGGCAGGAACTAATGGGGATCCATAATAAACCCCAGGAAGAGTAGCTGCTGCCTTGGCAGGAACTAATGGGGATCCATAATAAACCCCAGGAAGAGTAGCTGCTGCCTTGGCAGGAACCAATGGGGATCCATAATAAACCCCAGGAAGAGTAGCTGCTGCCTTGGCAGGAACTAATGGGGATCCATAATAAACCCCAGGGAGAGTAGCTGCTGCCATGGCAATAACTAATGGGGATCCTTAATTGACCCCAGGAAGAGTAGCTGCTGCCTTGACAGGAACTAATGGGGATCCATAATAAACCCCAGGAAGAGTAGCTGCTGCCATGGCAAGAACTAATGGGGATCCTTAATTGACCCCAGGAAGAGTAGCTGCTGCCTTGACAGGAACTAATGGGGATCCTTAATTGACCCCAGGAAGAGTAGCTGCTGCCAGGACAGTGGACAGTGGACAGGGTTTATTGGCAACACTGCAGACAGAGAGGAGTAGAAATATACTTTCTTAGTCAGTGTTCACTGTCTGTCTGTCTGGCCACAGCACTACGGAGGGATTCACTAGCTGATCAGAAAGGTGTAGGGGGAGGGGTCGACGGTTCACACTCGTTCTCACCAGACGCTGTATATAAATGTGATTTGTTAAGTCCCCCTTACAACATCACACACGCATAAACATGATTACATAACACAAAATTAGAGGTCAGACAGTGATTTAAAAAGTCATCGACTGAGTGGTCTCTCTCAAAGCTTCACAATACAATACATCCAACTCACTGACTAGAGCGAGAGAGACACAGAGCGAGAGAGACACAGAGCGAGAGAGACACAGAGCGAGAGAGACACAGGGCGAGAGAGAGACAGGGAGCCAGAGAGACAGGGAGCCAGAGAGACAGGGAGCCAGAGAGACAGGGAGCCAGAGAGACAGGGAGCCAGAGAGACAGGGAGACAGAGAGACAGGGAGCCAGAGAGACAGGGAGCGAGAGCCAGAGAGACAGGGAGCGAGAGCCAGAGACAGGGAGCGAGAGCGAGAGAGACAGGGAGCGAGAGCGAGAGAGACAGGGAGCGAGAGCGAGAGAGACAGGGAGCGAGAGCGAGAGAGACAGGGAGCGAGAGCGAGAGAGACAGGGAGCGAGAGCGAGAGAGACAGGGAGCGAGAGAGACAGGGAGCGAGAGCAGAGAGACAGGGAGCGAGAGCGAGAGACAGGGAGCCAGAGAGACAGGGAGCCAGAGAGACAGGGAGCCAGAGAGACAGGGAGCCAGAGAGACAGGGAGCCAGGGAGCCAGAGAGACAGGGAGCCAGAGAGACAGAGAGCGAGAGAGACAGAGAGCGAGAGACACAGAGAGCGAGAGAGACAGGGAGCGAGAGAGACAGGGAGCGAGAGAGACAGGGAGCGAGAGAGACAGAGAGCGAGAGAGACAGAGAGCGAGAGAGACAGGGAGCGAGAGAGACAGGGAGCGAGAGAGACAGAGAGCGAGAGAGACGGGGAGCGAGAGAGACGGGGAGCGAGAGAGACGGGGAGCGAGAGAGACGGGGAGCGACGGGGAGAGACGGGGAGCGAGAGAGACGGGGAGCGAGAGAGACAGAGAGCGAGGGACGGGGAGCGAGAGACAGAGAGCGAGGGACGGGGAGCGAGAGACAGGGAGCGAGAGACGGGGAGCGAGAGAGACAGGGTGCGAGAGAGACAGGGAGCGAGAGAGACAGGGAGCGAGAGAGACAGGGAGCGAGAGAGACAGG
>NC_056458.1:49479985-49497485 GCF_018296145.1 Oncorhynchus tshawytscha | reverse complement strand
AGATGGAGAATAAAATAACAGGACTATATAGATGGAGAATAAAATAACAGGACTATATAGATGGAGAATAAAATAACAGGACTATATAGATGGAGAATAAAATAACAGGACTATATAGATGGAGAATAAAATAACAGGACTATATAGATGGAGAATAAAATAACAGGACTATATAGATGGAGAATAAAATAACAGGACTATATAGATGGAGAATAAAATAACAGGACTATATAGATGGAGAATAAAATAACAGGACTATATAGATGGAGAATAAAATAACAGGACTATATAAATGAGAATAAAATAACAGGACTATATAGATGGAAATAAAATAACAGGACTATATAGATGGAGAATAAAATAACAGGACTATATAGATGGAGAATAAAATAACAGGACTATATAGATGGAGAATAAAATAACAGGACTATATAGATGGAGAATAAAATAACAGGACTATATAGATGGAGAATAAAATAACAGGACTATATAGATGGAGAAGAAAATAACAGGACTATATAGATGGAGAATAAAATAACAGGACTATATAGATGGAGAATAAAATAACAGGACTATATAGATGGAGAATAAAATAACAGGACTATATAGATGGAGAATAAAATAACAGGACTATATAGATGGAGATGAAAATAACAGGACTATATAGATGGAGATGAAAATAACAGGACTATATAGATGGAGATGAAAATAACAAGACTATATAGATAAACAACATGACTGGGAGTATACAGGCACGCAGGATTCTTACAACAACATTGTGAGGGCCAGTCGAAAGCTCGGTTAGACACACAGGACTCGTACAACAATGGATAATGAGAATATGAGTTCTCTTCTCTCTGTACCGTGTCCAATTCCTTGAGGGACCAGTATTCACTTTCACTTCGGTCAAATTGTTTTAGTCACTTTGGACCGTAAGAATACAAACTAGATGAGTTATATTCTCACCTCTACAATATGCGATGTGTTTTGAGAGGCAGTTGAAAGCAATAATGGCTTTGAGAAAAAGTGGAAAGCGATAATATAATAATGAACAGCCCTGTTTCACTCTTAACCCTCATATGAGTTCTGCCAGTTGCCTCCGCACAGCAAGGCTTTGAGAGCCAGTGGAAAGCTATAATACAGGTCATTACTATCATAACCACTGGGGCTAGTGAATGACCTGCAGAGAGCTGGGACCAAAGTAACAAAGCCTACCATCAGTAACACACTACGCTGCCAGGGACTCAAATCCTGCAGTGCTAGACGTGTCCCCCTGCTTAAGCCAATTCATGTCCAGGCCCATCTGAAGTTTGCTAGAGAGCATTTGGATGATCCAGAAGAAGATTGGGAGAATGTCATATGGTCAGATGAAACCAAAATATAACTTTTGGTAAAAACTCAACTCGTCGTGTTTGGAGGACAAAGAATGCTGAGTTGCATCCAAAGAACACCATACCTACTGTGAAGCATGGGGGTGGAAACATCATGCTTTGGGGCTGTTTTTCTGCAAAGGGACCAGGACGACTGATCCGTGTAAAGGAAAGAATGATTGGGGCCATGTATCGTGAGATTTTGAGTGAAAACCTCCTTCCATCAGCAAGGGCATTGAAGATGAAATGTGGCTGGGTCTTTCAGCATGACAATGATCCCAAACACACCGCCCGGGCAACGAAGGAGTGGCTTCGTAAGAAGCATTTCAAGGTCCTGGAGTGGCCTAGCCAGTCTCCAGATCTCAACCCCATAGAAAATCTTTGGAGGGAGTTGAAAGTCCGTGTTGCCCAGCAACAGCCCCAAAACATCACTGCTCTAGAGGAGATCTGCATGTAGGAATGGGCCAAAATACCAGCAACAGTGTTTGGAAACCTTGTGAAGACTTACAGAAAACGTTTGACCTCTGTCATTGCCAACAAATGGTATATAACAAAGTATTGAGATAAACTTTTGTTATTGACCAAATACTTATTTTCCACCATAATTTGCAAATAAATTCATAAAAAATCCTACAATGTGATTTTTTCTAATTTTGTCTGTCATAGTTGAAGTGTACCTATGATGAAAATTACAGGCCTCTCTCATCTTTATAAGTGGGAGAACTTGCACAATTGGTGGCTGACTAAATACTTTTTTGCCCCACTGTATATATACACACACACATAAGCTAGCCAGCTGCTATGCCCAGTGCGGCTGGGATGCACACAGCACATATGGACAAACAAAGGCAGACAGGGAAGGCTAAGAGGAAAGGAAAACAATTGAGAGTGAGTGGAAATGGAGAGATAGAAGACAGGCAGAGAGAAAGGAGAGAGAAGATGAGGCATGCCCAGACATGCCAAAAAACGTGATATTAATTTGAATCTGAGAGATAAACATGAGAGGAGAGGAGAGAGGAGAGGAGAGGAGAGGAGAGGAGAGGAGAGGAGAGGAGAGGAGAGGAGAGGAGAGGAGAGGAGAGGAGAGGAGAGGAGAGGAAGAGAGATCTGCTTAGGGGAGATAAAGATGGAGGAAAAGAATGAGCAGAAACAAAAACATTTCTGGGAGGAAAGGAGATGTGATCTCTCCATTTAGCAACCAGTTCTCAGAGGTCTCTCTTTATCCCTGGAAATCTGAGCAGAGGAGAAAGAGGATTCATCTGGAAAACGGGAGTGGGAGACAGAGAGAGATGTGTATTCCTACCTACATACCTGCCAGTAGGCCTGTTTGTCCATTCGTCTCTGTCCACATGCCTTTCTGTCTGTCACAATCTTTATTAAACACACTCTGCATCACCATTGACAACACCCAGCACACTAAGGCTGTTGTGGTGTCCGTGTTACTATGGTGTTACTAGGGCTGTTGTGGTGTTACTAGGGCTGTAGCGGTGTCCGTGTTACTATGGTGTTACTAGGGCTGTTCTGGTGTTACTAGGGCTGTTGTGGTGTTACTGGGGCTGTTGTGGTGACCGTATTACTAAGATGTTACTAGGGCTGTTGTGGTGTTACTAAGGCTGTTGTGGTGTTACTAGGGCTGTTTTGGTGTTACTAGGGCTGTTGTGGTGTTACTAGGGCTGTTGTGGTGCCCGTGTTACTATGGTGTTACTAGGGCTGTTGTGGTGTTACGAGGGCTGTTGTGGTGACCGTATTACTAAGATGTTACTAGGGCTGTTGTGGTGTTACTAGGGCTGTTGTGGTGTTACTAGGGCTGTTGTGGTGACCGTGTTACTATGGTGTTACTAGGGCTGTTGTGGTGTTACTAGGGCTGTTGTGGTGTTACTAGGGCTGTTGTGGTGACTGTATTACTAAGATGTTACTAGGGCTGTTGTGGTGTTACTAGGGCTGTTACTATGGTGTTACTAGGGCTGTTGTGGTGACCGTGTTACTCTGGTGTTACTAGGGCTGTTGTGGTGTTACTAGGGCTGTTACTGGGCTGTTGTAAGATGTTACCAGGGCTGTTGTGGTGTTACTAGGGCTGTTGTGGTGTTACTAGGGCTGTTGTGGTGTTACTAGGGCTGTTGTAAGGTGTTACTAGGGCTGTTGTGGTGTTACTAGGACTGTTGTGGTGTTACTAGGGCTGTTGTGGTGACTGTATTACTAAGATGTTACTAGGCTGTTGTGGTGACTGTATTACTAAGATGTTACTAAGGCTGTTGTGGTGTTACTAGGGCTGTTGTGGTGTTACTAGGGCTGTTGTGGTGACTGTGTGGTGTTACTAGGGCTGTTGTGGTGTTACTAGGGCTGTTGTGGTGACTGTATTACTAAGATGTTACTAGGGCTGTTGTGGTGTTACTAGGGCTTACTAAGATGTTACTAGGGCTGTTGTGGTGTTACTAAGGCTGTTGTGGTGTTTAGGGCTTGGGCTGTATTGTAAGATGTTACTAGGGCTGTTGTGGTGACTGTATTACTAAGATGTTACTAGGGCTGTTGTGGTGTTACTAGGGCTGTTGTGGTGTTACTAGGGCTGTTGTGGTGTTACTGGGCTTACTGTGGTGTTACTGGGGCTGTTGTGGTGTTACTAGGGCTGTTGTGGTGTTACTAGGGCTGTTGTGGTGACCGTATTACTAAGATGTTACTAGGGCTGTTGTGGTGTTACTAGGGCTGTTGTGGTGTTACTAGGGCTGTTGTGGTGTTACTAGGGCTGTTGTGGTGTTACTAGGGCTGTTGTGGTGTTACTAGGGCTGTTGTGGTGTTACTGGGGCTGTTGTGGTGTTACTAGGGCTGTTGTGGTGACCGTATTACTAAGATGTTACCAGGGCTGTTGTGGTGTTACTAGGGCTGTTGTGGTGTTACTAGGGCTGTTGACTGTATTACTAAGATGTTACTAGGGCTGTTGTGGTGTTACTAGGGCTGTTGTGGTGTTACTAGGGCTGTTGTGGTGTTACTAGGGCTGTTGTGGTGTTACTAGGGCTGTTGTGGTGACTGTATTACTAAGATGTTACTAAGGCTGTTGTGGTGACTGTATTACTAAGATGTTACTAAGGCTGTTGTGGTGTTACTAGGGCTGTTGTGGTGTTACTAGGGCTGTTGTGGTGACCGTATTACTAAGATGTTACTAGGGCTGTTGTGGTGTTACTAAGGCTGTTGTGGTGTTACTTGGGCTGTTGTGGTGTTACTAGGGCTGTTGTGGTGTTACTAGGGCTGTTGTGGTGTTACTAGGGCTGTTGTGGTGTTACTAGGGCTGTTGTGGTGTTACTAGGGCTGTCATGGTGACCGTATTACTAGGGCTGTTGTGGTGTTACTAGGGCTGTTGTGGTGACCGTGTTACTATGGTGTTACTAGGGCTGTTTTGGTGTTACTAGGGCTGTTGTGGTGACCGTGTTACATGGTGTTACTAGGGCTGTCGTGGTGTTACTAGGGCTGTTGTGGTGTTACTAGGGCTGTTGTGGTGTTACTAGGGCTGTTGTGGTGACCATATTACTAGGGCTGTTGTGGTGACCATGTTACTATGGTGTTACTAAGGCTGTTGTGGTGTTACTAGGGCTGTTGTGGTGACCGTGTTACTATGGTGTTACTAGGGCTGTCGTGGTGTTACTAGGGCTGTTGTGGTGTTACTAGGGCTGTCGTGGTGTTACTAGGGCTGTCGTGGTGTTACTAGGGCTGTCGTGGTGTTACTAGGGCTGTCGTGGTGACCGTATTACTAGGGCTGTTGTGGTGTTACTAGGGCTGTTGTGGTGACCATATTACTAGGGCTGTTGTGGTGACATGTTACTATGGTGTTACTAGGGCTGTTGTGGTGACCATGTTACTATGGTGTTACTAGGGCTGTTGTGGTGACTGTTTTACTAGGGCTGTGGTGGTGTTACTAGGGCTGTTGTGGTGACCATATTACTAGGGCTGTTGTGGTGAGCGTATTACTAGGGCTGTTGTGGTGAGCGTATTACTAGGGCTGTTGTGGTGAGCGTATTACTAGGGCTGTTGTGGTGTATTACTAGGGCTGTTGTGGTGACCGTATTACTAGGGCTGTTGTGGTGAGCGTATTACTAGGGCTGTTGTGGTGAGCGTATTACTAGGGCTGTTGTGGTGAGCGTATTACTAGGGCTGTTGTGGTGAGCGTATTACTAGGGCTGTTGTGGTGAGCGTATTACTAGGGCTGTTGTGGTGAGCGTATTACTAGGGCTGTTGTGGTGAGCGTATTACTAGGGCTGTTGTGGTGAGCGTATTACTAGGTTTGTTGTGGTGTTACTAGGGCTGTTGTGGTGACCGTATTACTAAGATGTTACTAGGGCTGTTGTGGTGTTACTAAGGCTGTTGTGGTGTTATTTGGGCTGTTGTGGTGTTACTAGGGCTGTTGTGGTGTTACTAGGGCTGTTGTGGTGTTACTAGGGCTGTTGTGGTGACTGTGTTACTATGGTGTTACTAGGGCTGTTGTTGTGACCGTATTACTAAGATGTTACTAGAGCTGTTGTGGTGTTACTAGGGCTGTTGTGGTGTTACTAGGGCTGTTGTGGTGTTACTAGGGCTGTTGTGGTGACCGTGTTACTATGGTGCTACTAGGGCTGTCGTGGTGTTACTAGGGCTGTCGTGGTGTTACTAGGGGTGTTGTTACTACTAGGGCTGGCTTGTGGTGTTACTAGGGCTGTTGTGGTGACCGTATTACTAGGGCTGTTGTGGTGACCATATTACTAGGGCTGTTGTGGTGACCATGTTACTATGGTGTTACTAAGGCTGTTGTGGTGACCGTTTTACTCGGGCTGTGGTGGTGTTACTAGGGCTGTTGTGGTGACCATATTACTAGGGCTGTTGTGGTGACCGTATTACTAGGGATGTTGTGGTGACCGTATTACTAGGGCTGTTGTGGTGACCGTATTACTAGGGCTGTTGTGGTGACCGTTTTACTATGGTGTTATTAGGGTTTGTTGTGGTGTTACTAGGACTGTTGTGGTGACCATATTACTAGGGGTGTTGTGGTGACCGTGTTACTATGGTGTTACTAGGGCTGTTGGGGTGACCGTTGTCTTGTCTTTGGCTATGCCGGATTAAGTGATATGACATGCTATACTATAAAATCCTTTCTCCGTAATTAATATTACCTGATTGAGCTAATCATGTCAATATAATTAACTAGAGAGTCGGGGCACCACAAAATAATATTTATAGAGCTGTTATCTTCCAAATAAACTCTTAAAGACCTAGTAATATTTTACATCAATAGCAGTCAATATTAATCGTCACCTTAATTCAGTCTCATCTGAAGGTTGTAAATTCTTGGTTATCTTCACGAACCCTGGCTAACAAGTTGAATCAGCAATACAAAATTGGGTTTAATTATTTATTTATTAAATACCTAACTAAATCACACAGAATTACATATACACAGAATTAATCATTACTTGATTACAAATTACATCAAAGGAAAACATCCCTAGCGGACGGAACAGATATGACAGCTGGTTACACAAAGGAAAAGGGGCTGGGTTTGAGTGAAAGAGCAGGAAGACTGAGGAATAAAGGGCGAAGCTGTGCTAACGTAAATACAGTATCTTATGCATTCTAAATTACCGCCCATTTGGAAAAGGAAAATACAATAAATATTTACTCCGAGCTGCGCTTCAGTAGGTTGGTGGTAGATGGAAGGCCGTGTTGCCCAACCTAGTCCTTTGAAGAATGTCTATAGGTGTCAATTGGATACGTTGTAGCAACGTCGTTGGGTGATAGACGGATACTCTGTCTGTTCCTTTCTTACCCCCATTTTCATCTGCTGTTGCTAACTCAACAGCTAGGAGGTATCACTTCTGTAGTGAATAAGAGTTCAAAGTTCATACCATTCGCAACCAAAGCTCACGCTGATGTTGGCTTCGTTCTGTAGTTATTATCTGAAACATTCTGACATCGGACCGTCGTCCTCGGAAAAGGAAGTTATGTTGTCGTCAAGGGCTTATATAGGAAGGGAGAGGAGGGAGTGTTTGAAAAGTTTTATAGCCCATGTCCCTTCACAGGGGCGGGCCACTGATTGAGCAGAGCCCTGTCTTATGAAAACCCAAATCTCACATTTTAGAAGCTAAAATCACATTTCATCCCATCACGAATAATTTCATATTCAAACATTTAAATTGAACAACAATTCCATGTGAATCCGATAACTCTGATGTGTAGACTTTCCACTGTAGAGTTTATGTCATCTTATCATTGATGAGAATGTCTCAGATGACAACCGAACTGACATCATATTCATTAAGTACCACCGCATATGTTCAATTGTTCGGATTACCAGAATATAGTTCATTTCCCCCCACCTTCTGATGTTCCCAGAATACAGTGCCTTGTGAAAGTATTCGGCCCCCTTGAACTTTGCGACCTTTTGCCACATTTCAGGCTTCAAACATAAAGATATAAAACTGTATTTTTTTGTGAAGAATCAACAACAAGTGGGACACAATCATGAAGTGGAACGACATTTATTGTATATTTCAAACTTTTTTAACAAATCAAAAACTGAAAAATTGGGCGTGCAAAATTATTCAGCCCCCTTAAGTTAATACTTTGTAGCGCCACCTTTTGCTGCGATTACAGCTGTAAGTCGCTTGGGGTATGTCTCTATCAGTTTTGCACATAGAGAGACTGAAATTCTTTCCCATTCCTCCTTGCAAAACAGCTCGAGCTCAGTGAGGTTGGATGGAGAGCATTTGTGAACAGCAGTTTTCAGTTCTTTCCACAGATTCTCGATTGGATTCAGGTCTGGACTTTGACTTGGCCATTCTAACACCTGGATATGTTTATTTTTGAACCATTCCATTGTAGATTTTGCTTTATGTTTTGGATCATTGTCTTGTTGGAAGACAAATCTCCGTCCCAGTCTCAGGTCTTTTGCAGACTCCATCAGGTTTTCTTACAGAATGGTCCTGTATTTGGCTCCATCCATCTTCCCATCAATTTTAACCATCTTCCCTGTCCCTGCTGAAGAAAAGCAGGCCCAAACCATGATGCTGCCACCACCATGTTTGACAGTGGGGATGGTAGGTGCAGGGTGATGAGCTGTGTTGCTTTTACACCAAACATAACATTTTGCATTGTTGCCAAAAAGTTCAATTTTGGTTTCATCTGACCAGAGCACCTTCTTCCACATGTTTGGTGTGTCTCCCAGGTGGCTTGTGGCAAACTTTAAATGACACTTTTTATGGATATCTTTAAGAAATGGCTTTCTTCTTGCCACTCTTCCATAAAGGCCAGATGTGTGCAATATACGAATTATTGTTGTCCTATGGACAGAGTCTCCCACCTCAGCTGTAGATCTCTGCAGTTCATCCAGAGTGGTCATGGGCCTCTTGGCTGCATGTCCGATCAGTCTTCTCCTTGTATGAGCTGAAAGTTTAGAGGGACGGCCAGGTCTTGGTAGATTTGCAGTGGTCTGATACTCCTTCCATTTCAATATTATCGCTTGCACAGTGCTCCTTGGGATGTTTAAAGCTTGGGAAATCTTTTTGTATCCAAATCCGGCTTTAAACTTCTTCACAACAGTATCTCGGACCTGCCTGGTGTGTTCCTTGTTCTTCATGATGCTCTCTGCGCTTTTAACGGACCTCTGAGACTATCACAGTGCAGGTGCATTTATACGGAGACTTGATTACACACAGGTGGATTGTATTTATCATCATTAGTCATTTAGGTCAACATTGGATCATTCAGAGATCCTCACTGAACTTCTGGAGAGAGTTTGCTGCACTGAAAGTAAAGGGGCTGAATAATTTTGCACGCCCAATTTTTCAGTTTTTGATTTGTTAAAAAAGTTTGAAATATCCAATAAATGTCGTTCCACTTCATGATTGTGTCCCACTTGTTGTTGATTCTTCACAAAAAAATACAGTTTTATATCTTTATGTTTGAAGCCTGAAATGTGGCAAAAGGTCGCAAAGTTCAAGGGGGCCGAATACTTTCACAAGGCACTGTATCTATGTTCACCAAGGGTTTGCAAATGTAACATCAGTAGGGTAGAGAGAGGAAAAAGGGGGTAGGTTTATGACTGTCATAAACCTACCCCCAGTCCAACGTCATGACACCGTGTTACTATGGTGTCACTAGGGCTGTTGTGGTGACCATCTTACTATGGTGTTACTAGGGCTGTTGTGGTGGAGTACTGCATCAGATGACCTCCACAGTCACCCAACCTCAACACAATTGAGATGGTTTGGGATGAGTTGGACTGCAGCCAACAGCATATGTGGGAATTCCTTCAAGACTGTTGGAAAAGCATTCCAGGTGAAGCTGGTTGAGAGAATGCCAAGAGCGTGCAAAGCTGTCATCAAGGCAAATGGGTGGCTAATTTAAAGAATCTCAAATATAAAATATATTTTTTGATTTATTTAACACTTTTTTGGTTACTACATGATTCCTTGTGTTATTTCATAATGTTTTTTTCAACTAAAGTTGACAAATAACTCTAAATATAGCTTATAGGACCTGTTTCAAATGATCATTTTAAACATATTCACTTCATATTCATTGGCTCCGGAACAGGGAAAAATATCCTTCCTGTTATATTCAGCTCAGTTCAACAATATTCTTCTTACTATAAAATCATATAATATAAAATATACATTTGAAATGTAGATGTTCCAAAGGGGCTCATCAGAGGCTTGTAAGCAGCTCGTAAGCAGCTCGTAAGCAGCTCGTAAGCAGCTCATATGCAGCTCGTATGCAGCTCGTATGCAGCTCGTATGCAGCTCGTAAGCAGCTCGTAAGCAGCTCGTAAGCAGCTCGTATGCAGCTCGTATGCAGCTCGTATGCAGCTCGTATGCAGCTCTTATGCAGCTCTTATGCAGCTCGTATGCAGCTCTTATGCAGCTCGTAAGCAGCTCGTATGCAGCTCGTATGCAGCTCGTATGCAGCTCGCACGCAGCTCGTAAGCAGCTCGTATGCAGCTCGTATGCAGCTACCGCAGTACCGCAGCACGCAGCTCGTAAGCAGCTCGTATGCAGCTCTTATGCAGCTCGTATGCAGCTCGTAATGCAGCTCGTATGCAGCTCGTATGCAGCTCGTATGCATGCAGCTCGTATGCAGCTCGTATGCAGCTCGTACGCAGCTATGCAGCTCGTATGCAGCTCGTACGCATGCAGCTCGTATGCAGCTCTTATGCAGCTCGTAAGCAGCTCGTATGCAGCTCTTATGCAGCTCGTATGCAGCTCGTATGCAGCTCGTATGCAGCTCGTATGCAGCTCGTATGCAGCTCGTATGCAGCTCGTATGCAGCTCGTAAGCAGCTCGTAAGCAGCTCGTAAGCAGCTCGTATGCAGCTCGTATGCAGCTGCAGTATGCAGCTCATATGCAGCTCGTATGCAGCTCGTATGCAGCTCTTATGCAGCTCGTAAGCAGCTCGTATGCAGCTCGTATGCAGCTCGTAAGCAGCTCGTAAACGTGGAAGCCTGGAGATGCTAAATGTGTCTATTAACGGTAAATTACTGTGAGACTGGCAGTCTTTTACATGATGGTAACCGGCTGATAATATTTAATGACCGCCACAACCCTAGACGGGACCAGAACTCATCAGACGCACAAAGAAAAGTCTGTCAACTTAGGTGAAGGGCACACACACATTAAATTCCCCTCTCTCTCTCTGCAGTGCACCATCCTCCTCTCTCACTCACAACACAGTTCTGGCCAACAGCAGTTCAATTTTGTCTCACGCACACAGCTGTGTGATGAATAAGGGAGTCAGTACTGACCTTGAAGCTTGAGTCCCTCCCGCTGTGTAAGGAGGTCACACACACACACACACACACTGGCCCAGCGTTCCATTGCCTTCCCAGGGACCTGACAGAGCTGGACTGGGCAGCAACACACAACATTGAGCCCCTGTGGAAGCAAAAGCCCCTCGTCTGTCCTCTGATCCCTCCATTAACACTCCTCATCAGGCCCGGAGGGAGGTGGGGTTACCGTGGTTCCCCACGTGTTTGTTAGTACATTGTTTCGTGAGCTGAAATAAGACGATCCCAGAAGTGTTCCATACGCAAAAAAGCTTTTTTCACTCTAATTTTTGTGCACAAATTTGTTTACATCCTTGTTAGTGAGCATTTTTCCTTTGCCAAGATAAATCCAACCACATGACAGGTGTGGCATATCAAGACGCTGATTAAACGGCATGATCATTACACAGGTGTACCTTGTGCTGGGGCCAATAAAAGGCCACTCTAAAATGTGCAGTTTGGCCACACACCACTATGCCACAGATGTCTCTAGTTTGTAGGGAGCGCACAATTGGCATGCTGACTGTAGGAATGTCCCCCACAGCTGTTGCCTCCAATGTCATTTTAGATAATTTGGCAGTAAGTTCAACCGGCCTCACAACCACAGACCACGTGTAACCACGCCAGTCCAGGACCTCCACGTTCGGCTTCTTCACCTGTGGGATCGTCTGAGACCAGCCACCCGGACAGCTGATGAGTTCTGCACACTGTTAGAAACCGTCTCAGGGAAGCTCATCTGCTCGTCGTCCTCACCAGGGTCTTGACCTGACTGCAGATCGGCGTCGTAACCGCAAAGTGCTCACCTTCAGATGGCAGACAGCGTGTATGGCGTTGTGTTGGCGAGAGGTTTGCTGATGTCAACGTTGTGAACAGATGGCCCCATGGTGGGGTTATGGTATGGTGGTTGCTGATGTCAACGTTGTGAACAGCCCCATGGTGGAGGTGGGGTTATGGTATGGTGGTTGCTGATGTCAATGTTGTGAACAGATGGCCCCATGGTGGGGTTATGGTATGGTGGTTGCTGATGTCAACGTTGTGAACAGCCCCATGGTGGAGGTGGGGTTATGGTATGGTGGTTGCTGATGTCAATGTTGTGAACAGAGGGCCCCATGGTGGAGGTGGGGTTATGGTATGGTGGTTGCTGATGTCAATGTTGTGAACAGCCCCATGGTGGGGTTATGGTATGGTGGTTGCTGATGTCAATGTTGTGAACAGAGGGCCCCATGGTGGGGGGGTTATGGTATGGTGGTTGCTGATGTCAATGTTGTGAACAGAGGGCCCCATGGTGGAGGTGGGGTTATGGTATGGTGGTTGCTGATGTCAACGTTGTGAACAGAGGGCCCCATGGTGGAGGTGGGGTTATGGTATGGTGGTTGTTGATATCAACGTTGTGAACAGAGGGCCCCATGGTGGAGGTGGGGTTATGGTATGGTGGTTGTTGATGTCAACGTTGTGAACAGAGGGCCCCATGGTGGAGGTGGGGTTATGGTATGGTGGTTGCTGATGTCAACGTTGTGAACAGGGCCCCATGGTGGGGTTATGGTATGGTGGTTGCTGATGTCAATGTTGTGAACAGAGGGCCCCATGGGGGTTATGGTATGGTGGTTGCTGATGTCAATGTTGTGAACAGAGGGCCCCATGGTGGAGGTGGGGTTATGGTATGGTGGTTGCTGATGTCAAGGAACAGAGGGCCCCATGGTGGAGGGGGGGTTATGGTATGGTGGTTGCTGATATCAGTGAACAGCCCCATGGTGGGGTTATGGTATGGTGGTTGCTGATGTCAATGTTGTGAACAGCCCCATGGTGGGGTTATGGTATGGTGGTTGCTGATGTCAACGTTGTGAACAGAGGGCCCCATGGTGGAATGGGGGTTATGGCATGGTTGTTGTTGATGTCAACGTTGGAACAGAGTTCCCCATGGTGGAGGTGGGGTTATGGTATGGTTGTTGTTGATGTCAACGTTGGAACAGAGTTCCCCATGGTGGAGGTGGGGGTTATGGTATGGTTGTTGTTGATATCAACGTTGTGAACAGAGGGCCCCATGGTAATGGGCAGGTGGAATGGACAGACAACGGGCGAGTGGCACAGGACTGGAGTGGAACAGTGGAATGGGGAGGACGGGGCTCGTGGGATAATGACTGGAGTGGAATCAGTGGAATGGAGGACTGGGCTCGTGGTAATGACTGGAATGGAATAGGTGGAATGGAGGACGGGGCTCCTGGTAATGGACTGGAGTGGAATCAGTGGAATGGAGGACGGGGCTCGTGGTAATGACTGGAGTGGAATCAGTGGAATGGAGGACGGGGCTCGTGGTAATGACTGGAGTGGAATCAGTGGAATGGAGGACGGGGCTCCTGGTAATGACTGGAGTGGAATGGGTGGAATGGAGGATGGGGCTCGTGGTAATGACTGGAATGGAATGGAGGACGGGGCTCGTGGTAATGACTGGAGTGGAAGTGGAAGGAGGGGCTCGTGGTAATGACTGGAATCAGTGGAATGGAGGATGGGGCTCGTGGTAATGGCTGGAGTGGAATCAGTGGAATGGAGGACAGGGCTCGTGGTAATGACTGGAGTGGAATCAGTGGAATGGAGGATGGGGCTCGTGGTAATGACTGGAGTGGAATGGGTGGAATGGAGGATGGGGAGTGGAATGGCAGTGGAATGGAGGACAGGGCTCGTGGTAATGACTGGAGTGGAATGGAGGACGGGGCTCGTGGTAATGACTGGAGTGGAATGGGTGGAATGGAGGACTGGGCATTAAACACAGGAGGTTGGTGGCAGTGGAATGGAGGACGGGGCTCGTGGTAATGGCTGGAGTGGAATCAGTGGAATGGAGGACGGGGCTCGTGGTAATGGCTGGAGTGGAATCAGTGGAATGGAGGACAGGCTCGTGGTAATGGCTGGAGTGGAATCAGTGGAATGGAGGACGGGGCTCGTGGTAATGACTGGAGTGGAATGGGTGGAATGGAGGACAGGGCTCGTGGTAATGACTGGAATGGGTGGAATGGAGGACGGGGCTCGTGGTAATGACTGGAATGGGTGGAATGGAGGACGGGGCTCGTGGTAATGGCTGGAATCAGTGGAATGGAGGACGGGGCTCGTGGTAATGGCTGGAGTGGAATCAGTGGAATGGAGGATGGGGCTCGTGGTAATGACTGGAGTGGAATGGGTGGAATGGTATCAAATACATCAAACACGCGGCTTGATGCCATTCCATTCGCTCCGTTCCAGACTTTATTATGAGACGTCCTCCCCTCAGCAGTCTCCTCTGGGTGAGATCCTGAGGCCCATTGCAGTGCCATTCATCCTCCACCACCACCTCATGTTTCAGCATGATAATGAACGGCACAATGTCACAAGGACTTGAAAACAATTCCTGGAAGCTGAAAATGTCATGTTTGGGATGCTCTGGATCGACTTGTACGACACTGTGGTCGAGTTCCAACCAATATCCAGGGGCTCCCGAGTGGCGCAGCGGTCTAAGGCACTGCATCTCAGTGCTAGAGGTGTCACTACAGACCCTGGTTGATTCCAGGCTGTATCACCAGCTATTATTGGTAGTCCCAAAGGGCGGAGCACAATTGGGATAGGGTTTGGCCCGGAGGGGGAAGGCCGTCATTGTAAATAAGAATTCTGGCTTGCCTAGTTAAATAAAGGTTAAATGAAATAAAATAAAATGATCAAACTGACAGGCTAATAGGTTACATCCTTGGGATGTAAATAAGCATTTGTTCTAAACTGACCTGCCTAGTTAAATAAAGGTTAAATAAAATGACATTTTCAAGCTAATAGGCTACATCCTTGGCATGATGCTGCACGAACAAATGATTTTTACAGTTTACCATCGCCTGTAACAGAATAGAGGAGGAAAGATGGAGGGAGAGAGATGGTAGTCTGGCCTCCCAGGCAAGAAGGCGGACATCGCTATGCATTTAAAAGCGGAGGAGAGGAGCAGGGGACGAGAGAGAAAGAGAGAGAGGGGGTGGTGGAGTGATGCTGCAGTGGCTATGTGCCCTGAAATCAGCAGCTGATGCTGTGGAAGTCTAGCCACAATCAACAGCCTGATCAACTCTATGCTATCTAGGAGATGTGTCACGCTGCATGAGGCAAATGATGGTCACGCCAGATACTGACAGGTTTTCTGATCACACCTTTTTGTTTTAAGGTATCTGTGAACATGTACATCTGAAATCCATTCACAAACCTTTACAGATGCACAAAACATCCTGTCGGGCTGTATGACCGCCTGGTACCGGCAACTACACCACCCACAACCGCAGGGCTCTCCAGAGGGTGGTGCGGTCTGCCCAACGCATCACCGGGGGCACACTACCTGCCCTCCATGACACCAAGAGCACCCGATGTCACAGGAAGGCCAAGAGGATCATCAAGGACATCAACCACCCGAGCCACTGCCTGTTCACCCCGCTATCGTCCAGAAGGCGAGGTCAGTACAGGTGCATCAAAGCTGGGACCGAGAGACTGAAAATCAGCTTCTATCTCAAGGCCATCAGACTGTTAAATAACATCACTAGCACACAGAGGCTGCTGCCCTATATAAATAGACTTGAAACCACTGGCCACTTTAATACATGGAACACTCGTCACTTAACTTATTATAATAATAATTATAAGGTTTACATATCTTGCATTTCTCATCTCAAATGTATATACTGTATTCTATTCTCATAATATGGCACCGGAGAAGATGGCAGACGTTTTACGTGACCCCAGACGATTGTGTTTTTTTGTTTGTTTATTTGTTTGTAACATGTTTTTGTACATAATGTTGCCGCTACAGTCTATGACCGAAAATATCTTTTAGACATCAGGACTGTGACTCACCACGGACTGGCAGAATCATTTTATTCCTTTCACGACTCTGACGAGCCCGACACGGAGGATATACTGCTTCCTTCGAGAACAGGCCCCGATCCCCATGATCTGTGTGAAGAGGAGGCGGGGAAAGAGGGGCCAAAGGGCGTGATGCCTTCTGAGAATTAGTAGGCAATCGAAAAAAAACTACTTCTGCTTGCAAACGTGCAACAATCTTTGTACAATAAAATCAACGAGTTACGTGAAAGATTAAACTACCAACGGGACTTTAACTTTAACATCTTATGCTTCACAGAGTCATGGCTGAACGACGACAACAACATCAACATACAGCTGGCTGGTTATACGATGTACCGGCAGGACAGAACCGCGGCGTCTGGTAAGACAGGGGGTGTATTTTTGTAAACGCCACCTGTAAACAACAGCTGGTGCACGATATCTAAGGAAGTCTCAAGCTATTGCTCGCACCTCGCCCGAGGTAGAGTATCTCATGATAAGATGTAGATCACATTACCTACCGAGAGAGTTTTCATCTTTGTAGCTTTGTAGGTGTCACCACAGTCAGAGGCTGGTGGCTGCCGGGGACTTCAATGCAGGGAAACTTAAATCCGTTTTAACAAATTTCGGTCAGCATGTTAAATGTGTAACCACCAAAACTCCAAGCACAGAGAAGCATACAAAGCTCTCCCTCACCCTCCATTTGGCAAATCTGACGATAATTCTATCCTCCTGATTCCTGCTTACAAGCTAAAATTAAAGCAGGAAGCACCAGTGACTCGATCAGTAAAAAAAGGTGCTCAGATGAAGCAGATGCTAAACTACAGGATTGTTTTGCTAGCACAGACTGGAACATGTTCTGGGATTCCTCCAAAGGCATTGAGGAGTCCACCACATCAGTCATTGGCTTCATCAATAAGTGCATCGATGACGTCGTCCCCACAGCGATAGAATGTACATACCAACCAAAAGCCATGGATTACAGGCAGCATCTGCACTAAACTAAAGGCTAGAGCTTTCAAGGAGCGGAAGCTTATAAGAAATCCCACTATGACCTCCGACGAAACAGGCAAAGCGTCAACTAAGATCGAATCCTACTGCACTGGTTCTGTCGCTCGTCGGATGTGGCAGGACTTGCAAACCATTACAGACTACAAAGGGATGCACAGCCGAGAGCTGCCCCGTGACACGAGCCCACCAGACAAGCTATACTACTTCTATGCTCGCTTCGAGGTAAATAACACTGAAACATGCATGAGAGCACCAGCTGTTCCGGAAGACTGTGTGATCACGCTCTCCGCAGCCGATGTCTACAAGTCAACATTCACAAGGCCTTGGGCCAGACGGATTACCAGGACGTGTACTCCGAGCATGTGCTGACCAACTGGCAAGTGTCTTCAATTACATTTCCAACCTGTCCCTGACTGAGTCTGTAATACCAACATGTTTCAAGCAGACCACAATAGTCCCTGTGCCCAAGAACACAAAGCCAACCTGCCTAAACGACTACCGAACCGTA